>NW_024080925.1:1020260-1170662 GCF_003009895.1 Hyaena hyaena
AAAAAAAAAAAAAAAAAACAAAAAAAAACAGTATGGTACTGGTACAAAAATAGACCCATACATTAATAGAACAGAATAGAAAGCCCCAAAATAAACCTACATAGATATGATCAATTAATCAACGACAAAGGAGGCAAGAGTATACAATGGGGAAAAGAGTTTCTTCAATAAATGGTGCTGGGAAAACCAGACAGCTATATGCACAACAGTGAAACTGGACCACCTTCTTATACCATCTACAAAAGCAAAGTCAAAATGGATTAAAGACCTCAGTGTGAGACCTGAAGCCATAAAAATCCTAAAAGAAAACATAGGCAGTAATTTCTCGGACCTCAGCCTTAGCAACATTTATCTAAATATGTCTCCGCAGAGAAGGGAAACAAAAGGAAAAATAAATTATTGAGACTACACCAAAATAAAAAGCTTTAACACTGCAAAGGAAACCATCAGCAAAACAGAAAGGCAACCTACTGAATGGGAGAAGATAACTGTAAATGGTATATCCAATAAAGATTTAATATTCAAAATATCTAAAGATATCATACAATTCAACACCAAACAATAATCTAATTAAAAATGCACAGAGAAGCTGACTAAACATTTGTCCAAAAAGATGGCCAAGACACATAAAACGATGCTCAACATCGCTAATCTTCAGGGAAATGTAAACCAAAACCACAATGAGATATCACTTCACATATGGCAGAATGGTTAATATCAAAAAGAAATAACAAGTGTTGGTGAGGAACTCCTGTGCACTGTTGGAGGGAATGTAAATTGGTACAGCCACTATGGAAAATGGTATGGAGGTTCTTCAAAAAGCTAAAAATATAAATAACATACAATCCAGTAATTCAACTACTGGGTAATTACCAAAGAAAAGAAAAACACTAATTCAAAAGGATATATGCACTCCTATGTTTATTGTGGCACTACTTACAATAGCTAAGATATGTAAGCAAACTAAGTATCCGTCGATAGATGAATGGATAAAGATGTGATACACACACATACACTCTCTCACACACACACACACACATACACACACACAGTGGAATATTACTCAGCCATAAAAAATAATGAGATCTTAACCATTTGCAACAACATGGTTGGACCTGGAGGCTATTACGTTAAGTAAAATAGGTCAGAGAAAGAAAAATTCCAGACGATTTCACTCATATGTGGAATCTAAGAAATGAAACAAATGAACAATAAAGCAGAAACAAACCTATAAATACAGAGAAGAAACTGATGGTTGCCAGAAGGGAGTGGAGTAGAGACATAGGCAAAATGGGTGAAGGGGAGTGCGAGATACAGGCTTCTACTGAATAAGTCACAGGAATGAACGTCACAGCATTGGGAATGTAGTCAATGGTATTGTAATACTGTTGTATGGAGAAAATACACATGGGAAAGATGTTAAGGATGACATAGAGGAGGCTTTACAGTTTTCATGGCATAGACTACCTTAGGAAATTCAATTAGAACATTTAGAAGCTACAAAAAAATATTTTCTGGGCAACTTCTAGAGAATTACAACATTACCCTTTCAAATCACAGAAAATCCCATTTGTTATGCCCTGCAGTCAAATAAACTTGATTTTATACTGATTTTGGTGGTTTTTTAAAAATGTAAACATTATAAATACAGAAATAAACTGAAGAACACCTGAAATTTCACTAAACATCATTAGAACTAACATTTTGGGAATGAAATGAGTTTTCTTGTTTTCAAAGAACTATTCTGTTCCTCTTTCTCTCTAAGTCAAGTGTGGGGATACCGGCTTTGGGAACTTCAATCACAGACACATCTGCAGACTCCCTCTCAATGTTCCAGATCATAGGATTCCCAGGCTAAAATGATACCAGAGAAAACAGGGAGGGGCCCTGAATGCTTAATCCACGTCTTTATCCATCTTTGCCATTGACCCTTCAGCTCCCAAGGGCACTGCTAAGAACTGGGCCTCAACCACTCTTTGGCACCCTGCTCTCAGGGGTCAGGGATGCTTTTCTCAGTCCATCCTGCTCGTGACCCCCTCGACCCCAGACTAGTGGGGACCATACAGGGCAGCCACATTCTGTGTCCAGTTGCCACAGGCTTGCTGAATCTTGTGCTCCTTGTTCCCTAACTTTTGTGGGTTTTTTTCCCATCTGTGTATACATGTATATATGCATATATATGAAAATATGCATATATATGAAAATATGTATATATATATGAAAATGTGCATATATATATATATGTGTGTGTGTGTGCCTTCATGAACAATGCATTTTAGTCCACTCCATCCCACCCCTTTTTTCACTTCATTTCTTTCCTCTGTAAATTGGGAAGTTATACTCTATTCTTTTAGTAGCTTCCCTAGCTATTTTGATAGTTGAGCTTTAAAGTCTAAACTTACTTATATCACTCTTTGTAAGTGAAAAACTCTGGGTTTCTTTTTCCTTCTGACACAGAACACTTTGTTTCTCAAACAGAACACTTCACCTCTGTCACTTCTGGTCACCAAATGTGTAGAATTTTCCTCCCACAACATCAGCCAAGTTTAACTCAATTTTGTCACTCTTTACCCAGAGATAGCATCAGATCCCATAGGTTAGAGCTCAGTTCCACAAAACTGCCCTCCCCCACATGCACATATTTCAAACACCAGGCACAAACCAAAGCTATCACTTGTGCTTCTGACCAATGGCCTATAGATCAGAAGTCCCAAAACCCCCTCCCTCCTTTGGGTTTAATTTGCTAGAGTGGGTAAGAGAGCCCAGGGAAACACACTTATCAGTTTATTAAAAGCTATGATAAAGGCTACAGATGAACAGCTAGACCAAAAGATACATAGGGCAAGATGTGGGCATGTCCAGATCCAGAAGCTTCTACGCCCCGTGGAGTCGTTCTGCATCCCCCTACTGGTGTGGATGTCTTTGCCCCTCTAGAAGCTCTTTGAACCCCCATCTGCTGGGATTTTATGAAGGCTTCCTCATGAGGGTATGATCAATTATCAACTCTTATTTCTAGCCCCTCTCCCGTCTCTGGAGAATGGGAGGTGGGGCTAAAATCTCAAGCTTATAATTATGGTTTGATCTTTTGGATGACCAGCCCCCATCCTAAAGCTGTCCTGGAGCCCGACCGGAGTTGTCTCATTAGAACGAAACATGCTTCCAGTGCTCTTATCACTTAGGAATTTATAAGGGTTTTAGAAGCTCTGTCAGGGCCAAGGTCAAAGACCAAATATTAGAACAAGAGGTGTTCCTAGTGTTCTTATCACTTAGGAAATTACAAAGGTCTTAGAAGCTCTGTGCCAGGAGCCGGGAACAGAGGCAAATATATGCATATTCTCTCATTTCACATTTTCTCCAAATAACATAACTTCTTAAATACTTGGACATCAATCCTTCAAAACTATATGCTTATATTGTCCAGTATTTTACTGCATTTTTATTTTAACTCCCTAAATTAGACATTATCTCTGTTATACACATTTATTTCTTTTCCTTTATCCTATATTTACTAGTGTCTTAGCTTATGATTTCATTTTTATATCCTACCCTTCTGGAATCATTTTGCATCTGCCTTTAAAATTTCCCTTGGTAAGGGATTATTGATGGTAAATTCTTGATTTTTGTTTACTTGAGAAATTCTCTTTGACTTTCATTTTTGAAAGATAGATCTTTATTTGCATATTTTAGTGCTGTGATATTACTCCACACGTTACGTTGTTGCTGTTGAGACCTCAGTTCATTGGTTGTCAGTCTAAGTGCTGATCTTTAGAGACAATCTTGCTTTTCTCACTGAGTGCTTTTAAATTTCCCTTTGCGGACTCTGTAGTTTCGCTTGGACTTATCTAGGTATGGCTTTGTCTTTGTTTATTCTCCCCAGGATTCATTGAATTTCTTGAATTTGAACTTGGGTGTCTCCACAATTCTGAAAAATTCAGGACATTTTCTCATTGAGTATTGCTTCTTTTCTGTTCTACAATCTTTTGGAACCCCTATTAGATATGTACAAGACTTTGTCTACCTTCTAGGTCTCTTAACTGTGTCCTATTTGACACTCTATGTGGTGCTGGGTAATTTCTTCCACTCTATCTTCCGGGACACTAATTTCTCCCCAGCTGTGTCTAATCTTCCATTTAACCCACCCACTGAGTTTTTAATATTAACTATTATATGGCTCATTTTAGAAATCTGCTTGCTTCTTTTTCAAGTCTGTTTGGCCATTCTTAATAACCTCTTCTTCCTTTCTCTTAGTTCCAAACTTCCCCTGTATTCACCTACTCCTATTCAATGTTAGTGTATTGAATAGGTATACAATGCTATTGTATAGTTTGTGTCTGATAGTTTTGATACTTAAACACTTTGCCAGTTTGTATCTCTGCTGGCTCTTGCTTCTAGTGCCTTATTTCCTTTATTTTTCCCTCTAGCCTCATTTTCTTGGTAACATTACCCCTGAGGATTCTGGGAGGCTTGGGTTGAATTTGCATGCCCTCAGAGAGGATCTGCACTAGCTCCCGTCAGCTGCCTGGTGCAGCTGCCAGCTACAAGTTGCTTGGATTAACTATGACACATAATGAGAACGCCTACCGAAGAGCCCTAAAGGTTTGGCAAATTCTCAGGGGAGGATTTTCCAGTCAGTGTAAATGGACCTCCCACTCAGCATCAAGAAGCCCAAGGGCAAATTTCCATTCAACGGGGCTCAGTTCTTATGCATCCTTACAATGAAAGTGTGGCCTTGGAGGCCCAAGTACAGCCCTTGCTTTATCTTGCCCCCCTTTCCCTATATAAGCCCCCAAAAGAGAAGATCCAGGTTGGCAGGGATGGCAGATACCCTGAGTGAAAACTGTTCTAGTTATGATTTATCTTGCAGGGTTCTCCTATTTTAACACTTCAACCTCCATAAACTCCTTATTTTTAAATTTGTTTTTTGTTTTTTGTTTTGAGAAAGGGAGTGAGCAAGCAGCAGAAGGGCAGAGAGAGGGAGAGAGAGAGGATCCCAAACAGGCTCTGCATGGTCAGCACAGAGCCCGACGTGGGACTTGAACTCAAGAACTGCGAGATCATGATCTGAAACAAAATTAGCAGTTGGATGCTTAACTGGCTGAGCCACCCAGGCGCCCCTACAAAAAGACTCCTTACTTTTATCCCAGATCCACAATACATTTAAAGAGGTTTAAAGTTTTTTTTAACCCAGCATCTTTCGTTGTTTTCAACAGAAAGCAAATTCAGGCTATCTACCCCACACTAAGCACTGGTAACCCAAGTTCTGTGAGCATTTTTTCCTCGTATATGTCCTCTTTTTAAGTATAAAGAATTTTATATTTTACTTAACAGTAATCCATCCTTTATTATCCTATGTTTTCTTGACATACTTAGAAACATCCATCCACACTTGTTCCAAGATTATAAAAATGTTTAAATATGTGTTCTTCCAGTGTATTTATTGTCTTTTTTGCCCATAAAAATCTCTGATTCCTTTGCAATTTGTTGGGATGTAAATAATGAGGTTGAGAACACAGCTTTTTTTTTTTTAAAAAAACAAATGGCTAGCCAGTTACCTAACACCTTTTATTACATAACCACTTCCCCTAATGCTTAGAAATATTACCATTTTCATAAACTATATTCCTGAGTAGTGTTCCCACTTCTTCCTGTGTGGATTTCTAGGCTTTCTCTTCTCTTTAACTGATCCTTCCTCTGTTCTCGCACAAGTGTTAATTTCTTTCAATTAGTGAAGTTTTATAACCAATTGTAAAGTCTGCTACATTGAGAGCTCTGTCATCACTTTTGCTTTAAAAAAATTTTTTTTCAGAATTATCGTGCCTATATTTTCTCGAGTATTTTTTTCTTCCAGATGAAACTTAGAATTATTCCATCAAATTTCCCAATACACCTGTTAAAATTTTGGCTAGGATATGCATAGTTATTTCCATACTCCCCTTTACATTATTTTACAAATGGTATCATTAAAATATGGCTGTTGTTTCCTTCTGGGAGCAGTCAGAAAACAGATGGCACCTGTAAAGGTTTCACTGAAGAGAGGTTAATGAAGAAACTACTTCCAGAAATATGGGCAGGTATGAAGAAAAGAGCAGGGGGCGGGGAGACACCCAGGGACAAACAATGGGAAGTCATTAGCATCCCTGAATCTGCAGCGGCAAAGGGGGAGACCCCGTGGCTGGAGCCTACAAGAAAGGCCATTTGGCAGAACACAGCCACTACCCGTATTCGAGCAAGGAAGGGAGCGAGTAGACAGGGGACAGGAGACTAGGTCCTCTGATCTGCTGATGCCTTCCTTTGGATGAACCCGATAGGAAGCCAGAGAAGAAGGAGGTTTGGTGAAATGGTTTATAGAGGTCAGCCTCCTGCAGCACAGACAAGGCTGGAAAATGGATCTGGAAGGGTAAGTGGCAAATGACTAGCACAGCTCAATTTATGGCCTGGTAGCTTTTACACTTGCAACACGATAGTGTTGTTAAAATTTGAAATGTATTCACAGAGAAACTGTATTGAAAGTCATTCCAGAGAAATAACTGACTCATTATCCCGTAGCCAGATGACTTTGTGAAAATCAGATGCATTGTTACCTGAATTGGTACAGTTGTTTTTCACTTGAAGTATGACATGTTCCAGGCTGCAAACCTTCCTTGTCAGATGGTGAAGCTGAAATGTTTCTGGTGACAGAGAAGAGCAGCAGGCAGATTGCCTGTTTCCTCCATCCTTTCCCTGTGCAGACCCAGAGCCTTATATCCCATCTATTACGGGATGATTTCTCATTAGCTCCAACTCTGAAACACAATTTTCTACTTCCTAATTGTAAAATCCCCAAAGATGCCTCAGAAGTTTTTATTTTTCGTTCCAAGAAATGCAGAACGGTAAATCTTTCCACAAAGAAAATCCACAGAAACTTATAAACAGCAGTTTGAATTCAAGAGCACTCGGAAAGAGTGCAGACATCAGCAGGTAAGAACAAATTGGACCCTTTCCAGGAAAGGTTATTTGGGATCATTGCTCTCTTCCTTCTGCTAATTTCTCTGCTGGCCTAACCACATGAATCTGTAGTCAAATGCCTTTGACTCAGAGAGTGGGAAGTAAAAATCCCAGGGAACTCAGCCTTTGCAGGGCTCTAGTGGGTAGGCATTTTTTTCCCTCCTGATTTTACCTAGGGCCAAGGAGGAGTCGGAGTCTTTGTTCTAAACAGAAAAAGCACACTCTTCCTGGAACACAAGGGCATGAGAATGCAGAGCAAACCCCTTTTAATAGAAAGACAGACGCGGCCTGCGATGAACTCTGACTCTGGTGTTACCACCCGTCCACACCCCCCCCCCCACCATTATATGCCAACAGGGTGGTATTAGCCACAAGCTACTGTTTTCTATGGAAAACAATGGCCTTCAGTCCCAATAATGTGCTTTGGCATCAGGGCGACAAAGCCAAGGCAGAGAGTGCCCCCGTGCTGGCCCTGGCTGCTCTGATAAATCACCCATCAATAGAGTCTCAGAGACTCTAGCAAACGAACAGATTATTGAATTTTTTCAGGTCATTTGAAGTATGGGAACCTGCCTAGGATAAAGGAAGCAAATAGGTCTGTCTCTTTTCTGTGTCACCTTCTTTGTGATGCAGTGTCTTGAATACAACAGGGCGAAGCCAACCTTAAGACCAGGCTCCCTGTGGCTAATTTTAGTACATCATTTCTGGTTAATGCACAGTGTTGTGGATAGAAGTGTTAATAGTCCCAGAAACAGAATTGTTTCTTGTTTGCTTTCCAGAGATGGATTTGTCTGGGCCTGATTTTACTTTTTTTTTTTTTTTTTTTTTCCGTGAAACTTTCCTTGTTTGCCTCCCGGGACCCTCTGCTCTCCTGGGTCACCTACTGATGCTTTCCTTCTTCCGCTCAATGTCTAAATGAAGATCATCTCCAAGGTCTGCCCCTGGATACCGTGCCTTCCCACTGTCCACTCTCTCAGCTTTTCACCAAACTCTGCATGCACAGCAGGAATCCCTCACCTGGGCCCTAAATTCTCTCTCGCCTTTTGGGTACCCCGTTCTTGGCCCTCCACATACATTCAGCTGCCCATGTGGGAGCTCACTTGTCCATTTTCTCCCAACACCAAAGTTTTTCCTCCTCCTCACATTCCAGGGTCTTCCCTACGACCCCTGTACCCAAGGTAAAAACAAAATTAATTTGCCTTTTCCTCATCTCTTTACTTTCAATCTGTTCAGGTGAAACTCTTACTTCTTACCTAGGTTAATGTGACAGACTCCTAAAGTGCTCCTCTCCTTATCTTTAATCTCTTCTGATTCACTTCATCAGAGTAATGCTGCCAGATTAATGATACCAAAGGACTACTTAATCACATACCTTCTTTTTTCAAAGACTTGCTATGGCTCCCTATTACATATCTGTAAAGTTATTGACTCCACACTTAACTATAAGGGTGCTGACCAGCATCCAAAATTTTTTTTTTTTTTTAGAAAGAGAGAGCACGTACTTGCTTGTGTGTGAGCAGGGGAGGGGTAGAGGAAGAGGGAGAGAGAGAATGTTAAGAAGACTCCACACTCAGCACAGAGCCCAACATAAGGCTAGATCTCACGACCTTGTGATCATGACCTGAGCTGAAATTAAGAGGTTGACCTTTAACCAACTGAGCGAGCCATCCAGTGGCCCCCTCCGATTAACCTTAGCTCTCTCATTATTCCCTGAACCAGCAAACTATAAACCATGAGCCAAATTTGGGTTACCAACAGTTTTTGCAAATAATGTTTTGTTGGAACACAAACATGCCCATGTGTTCACTTTATCTTTGTCAGCTCTCACACTTCAAAGGCGGAATTATTATAGTTACAAGAAACCGTATGACTGACAAAACCTAAAATATTTACCGTGTGGTCTTTTACAGGTTACTGATCCTGCCTTAGACATATCCTTATATTAAAACCAAACTCTATTTTTTGCCACTTTCCAAATTGTAAGCTCTGAACTTCCCATTTATATATTCTTCACTTTCCTGGAATCTGTTTCCTGCCTCGTCTCTACAACTGCTTCAAAATTCTCCTCAAATGTCACCTCCTTCAGAACTTTTAACCAATTACTCTCACTCATTCATCACTGAATCCCTTGTTCAGCAAATGTCTTTACTGAACACCTAACATCCAGGCACTGTGATGGGCCATGTGGATATTGTGAGAAACAATGGCCCTAATGAACTTGCTGTCCAATGGCAAAGAACCACATCAAACAGATAATCATACACCCAGGTGTGTGACTGCAAACTGTAGTAAATGGTATGATGAAAATCCAGGGTTCATTGAGAGAATATGACAGGGGACTTGATTTACATCAAAGAATCAAGAGTCTTTAAGGCTGAGATGCGAATGATGAGCAAGTAAAGAATTGGGGGTGAGAAAATTCCATGATCAAGGAGCAACTGGGGAGAGAGCCTGGGGCAGAACAGAGCTTGGCATATCTGAAGAACTGACCATGGGCTCATGTGGCTGGTCCAGAAAGCAAGGGGGAATGTGGATTGTGCACAGGTGTACAAGGCTGGGAGGCAGACAGTCGCCTAATCAGGAGGAGCTTTGGAGGCTATTCTAAGAGTTTGATTTTTTTTTAATTTTTTTTTATTTATTTCTAGGAGAGAGAGAGAGAGACAGCGTGAGCAGAGGAGGGTCAGAGAGAGAGGGAGTCACAGACTGAAACAGGCTCCAGGCTCTGAGCTGGCTGTCAGCACAGAGCCCGACGCGGGTCTCGAACCCACGAACCGTGAGATCATGACCTGAGCGAAAGTCAGACGCTTAACCGACTAAGCCACCCGGGCGCCCCTAAGAGTTTGATTTTTTGTTTGTTTGTTTTGAGCCTGAGGATGTGCTCAGTTTTGTTTTGTTTTAAACTCATTTTGGCTCCTGGGTAGAGAACAGACTGGAGAAAATGCCAAAGTGTACCCTCTATCATCTCACTCCCTCTGCACTTTGTTAATTCTTTTATGAGCTCCATCACCTTCTACCTGTGTTATAGTTATTTGCATAATGTTGTGCATTTCAGTCATGCATGAACATGCCCTACTCCCTGCTAGATGGTAGCTTACTAGATCTCTAGATCCTGGACTCTCACCAATTTTAGAATCTTCTGCATGGCACACTGCACAAAGTAAACATGATGCATTAAGTTGAATTAGTTGTTCACATTGCCCTGAATTCACAAACTTTCACATTTCTTTGACCAATAATACTTAGGCTCAGCTTTATTTATTAGTCTCATTGGAGAGGAACTGAATGTCCCCTGGGTATCTTTAGAGGCAGAAGCAGGACTGATAGGGGAAAGTTACAGTCAATTTGGACACAAGTTTGGGTACACTATGAAGTCCATCTTTTATGAAATTAGACTTTGGCAAAGATGGGATCCCCTGTCCTGTGAGGGAAGGAGTTGCAGAGCCTTACAAATTTGAGCTGTGATGGCCAGAGATGCTATGAATGATACTGTGGGTTGAATGATGGCTCTCCAAAAGATAGGTTATATCCTTACCCCAAAAATATGTGAATAAGACCTTATTTGGAAAAAGGATCTCTGCAGATATAAGTAAGGATCTCAAGATGAGGTCTTCTTGGATTAGGTGGGTGGCCCTAAATCTAATGAGAAGTGCCCTTAAATAAAGGACAAAAGGTGAGAAGACACGAACACAGTGTAAAAGGCCCCATGAAGACAGAGGCAGATTACAATTGTCTTGCTATGTCCCAGGGATCACCCAGAACCACCAGAAACAGGGAGAGGTGATGACAGATTCTCCTGTAGAGCCTTTGGAGTAAGCATGGCCCCGCCAACACTTTGATTTTGGACTTTTCGCCCCCAGAAATCTGAGAGAATAAATTTCTGGGTTTTTTAATTTTAATGTTTATTTATTTTTAAGAGAGCGAGAGCGCGAGCAAGGGAGGGGCAGAGACAGAGGGAGACACAGAATTCAAACCAGACTCCAGGCTCTGAGCTGTCAGCGCAGAGCACAATGTAGGGCTTGAACTCATGAACCGTGAGATCATGACCTGAGTGAAGTCAGACACTTAACCAAGTGAATCACCCACGTGCCCCATAAATTTCTGCTGTCTCTAAGTGTGTGGCAGTTTCTTACAGCAGCAAGAGGAAACTAACACGGATGGGGTTCCTGCTTGGGGAAATAAGTTGGCTGAGATCCATGGGTTTCAAGCAGTTCCTTCAAGGTATAGATCCCTTAGATTCCATAGTTCAAATGGAAGATTGCTGATAAAACACACAGAGATTTCTCCCACTCTAGTTGAAGGGAGTGGCCAGATTCCTGCCTACTTGCCCTTCCCTTCACCTTGAGGTCTGTGAGGAGCTAGATGACTTGGAAGGTCCAGTTCAACTATGATTCAAATGGGTTTGTGTTTTGTGTGACAAGAGAAAACAGATTCCACGAAACATGGGAGTGTTGGGCTGTGTTTCCCCCAAAAGCAGACCCTGAGATTATCTGGGAGGTTATCATAGGAAGCACTGGTAGGGAGAAAGGGAGTGAGACAGGGAAAATTGAAGACAGGGTGTGTTAGTAAGCAGGCTATTTTTGTGGGTGACTAAGTTAAATCCTGTGAGGGCCAATGGGAGGTGGTGTAGAATATGCCTCAGAGAGGTTCTATCTGAAAGGCTAGGACAGTGGGATACTGAACCACTCATTACAATTCACCACTGGTTAGGGCTGCTCCAAGGTTGGTAATGACCCCGTGTTTCTGACCTACCCTACTTTCTGGCTGAGCATGCACATGGCCAGTGGATACTCTTAGAGCCCCGAGTGCAGGCAGGATGAGGTCATTCACATGTACTACAATGGTATGGTGTGAAGTGAGTGGACATGACCCGGGCTCTGCTTGCATGTCTGGGACATACCCTGGTTGGCTGCAGATACCCTAACAACCAACCCTGTGTAAGAGCATTTATACTGTTCAGGAGGAAAAGAGGCTGAATACGCCCCTTTGTTTCCCCCCACCCACACCCCCATTGTTAATCTAGATCCCGAAATGGAAACTATGCTCCAAAATGTGCTTCTGTCCATCTAGGCAATTAACTCTCTGCATAAATAAATCATATAACAACTGAGCCTTTGCAGCACACTGGTGACGCATACAACATATGGGTATAGGAAGGAAAGGAAGAGAAAATGTTAATTATCCAAATAAATTGACCAGACGTGTTTTAAATAAGTTCTCAGGAAAAAGAACTAGGAACCACGTTCCTAATATTTTATGGAGGGTGTTGAGGACAAGAAGCCCTTGAATTAAAAGAGAAATGGCCATGCTGATCAGCCTCAGTGGTGGGATACCAAGGACACAAACAGCAAACAATGCTGAGCGTATGACATGTGCCCAGAGGACAGTCTTGTTGGCAGAGTCCGTGTGTCACAGAGCACTCGGAGGACTCACATAGCCCAGAATATCAGAGGGAGCATAGCATGGTGGTTACAAGTAGGTAGTCAAGTCCTGTCAGACCTGGGACAGAGTCCCAGCCCCACCCCGTACTGGTTGTTTGGCCTTGAACAAATGACATTTCCTCTTGTGTAACAACAGGGGCAGCCTAAATTCCAATGAGGCCACAGGAGGGTCACACTGAGACTAATGCCTACGCAGCGGGTGCTCCAAACATCATTTCATTCACCTGTGTTGTATGCAAGGTGCTCAAGCCTTTGGCTTCTGTGTCACTAAGGGGACACAACCAAGGGAACAAGCAGAGAAAATGAGATTTTAACCTTCCCACTCCTGCAAGGGCACAGGGCAGGGATCAAGACTGAGTTACTGCAAGTTTCTATCAAGAGAGTCAAACCTGGGCTGTACCAGTTGGTTGAAAGTGCATTACACAGAAGCTTAAGAGCCAGGGTAAAATCTAAACCTGCGGATAAGGGGAGTAACCTCTGTGACAAGGAATGGACTTCCTAAAAGGCCTGGAATTTTCCTCGGACTGAGGGGGAGATGTGCAGTTTCTGGTGCGCAGGCTCCTGTGGGCAGCATCTGGCTTTCCCACCAGCCTTGCTCTGCCTCCCTAAACCTCGTCCCTTTTGGCTTTCTCTCGAGCATCCACATTTCTTACCAGCTTTGCAAAAATGCCCCCACTCTGAACCCTTTTCTCCAACCCACCAACTGTTCCTAAGTACGTTAAGCAGATGTAGTGGAATTAAGAAAATCTATTTATAGGGGTTTTTTTCTTGAGGAACTTGAAGATAAAATTTGAGTGATGCAGAAGTCCTCCTGGAGCTATTTCGGTACCTGCAGAAAGGTAGATTAGAAAGATGACTGTCATCTGATGAATGGTAGGAATCGTCTTCGGGCTAAGAGCCTGAGTTTCAGCGCAAGCTGTGCTGCCAAGCCACTGGCAGCCAAGGCAAATCGCTGACACTCGCTGTGCCTCAGTTTTCCCATATGCAAAGTGGAGATAAAAATATACCTCCCCACCAGGGATGTTCTGAGGATTAAAGAAACAATATCAGTGAAGCACCTTGTGGTGTTACATACCCCAAAAGGTATTACGATGATAAAAATGCACAATGTAAAACTCTATTTTTTACTTTGTGACTTTGATGGCATGAACAAACTTTACCCTCCAGCTTTTTAATATGATTATAAGCCCTTTACAAGAATACAGCTTTCACTCTGCACGGCAGGATACATAATATTTCTTATAAATTTAATTTAGAAAACGGCAGGAAAATAATGTTAAGGATTTGCCTTAAACCTACTAAAGCAAGGCAATTCCATTAATATTGCCACTCCATCTTTAAGTCGACACATTGTGCTCTAAGATGACAGTCTTTTAAGATCCCCGCTTTTCTTTGGAACAATAAAGGTAAACTTGAGATAGAGGACACCTTGTCTCTGCATTTTCCCCCGTAATGCTGCCTACTCAGATCCCTAACAAACCCCTTAATGTTTCTTTCTTCTTTGAAGTAGTCGTCTGAAAAGTTCTGAAGTAAGTTTCATGTTGACGTCCAATAGTGGATATTCTTCCCTTAGCATTCTGCTGCTCACCCAGAACTTCCGAATGCCTGCAGTCACAGGCAATGAGTATGCCATAAGGGGACATGGAACAAGCAAGCTTTTAGCTTGTGGTTAAAGATGAGAAGATCCTCTTCTAGGACTGAAAAGAAAATGATTCACTACTTTGGACAAACTGTCCCTGGCGGGAGGGTCCCTGCATCTCCATATACAGGTCCCTTCTGAGGTGTTCTCTATGACTACTGTAATAAATTATCACCGATTTGGTGGCTTAAACAGCACACATTTATTATCTCACAGTTCTGTAGATTACAAGTCCAACTGGGGTCTCACTGGACTAAAATCAAGGGATCTCAGGGCTGTGCTCCTTCTGTGGGCTCTAGGGAAGAATCTGTCCTTGACTTTCCCTGCTGTCTGCATTTCTTGCCTCGTAGCCTCTTTCCTCCCTTTTCAAAGCCAGCAATGATACAAGGACTTATCCTGCTGTCACTGACATATCTTGCTTCCCTCTTCTACCTTTAAGGATCTTTGTGATGACATTTGGCTCACCTACATCATCCAGGAGAATCTCACCCACCTCCGGGTGATCTATATATGACCATAATTCTCCTTTACTATGCCATTTAACATATTCAGAGCTCCCAGGGATTAGACATAGACATCTTTGAAGGCAGGGGCTGTTATTCTGCCTGCCTCAGGATACACATATACTCCCCAACTTTTGCCACAATGAACAGCCTGGGCCCCACCAACTCCAGTGATAGCATGATGGGATGCTGTTCCTGGTGTTACAAAGCATGCTGGACCATTGACCTTCCCTACCCCTCAAGTTTCTTGTTCCATTAGCAATGACTTTTTCCTTATTAGGCCTTATACTCCCAAAATCTCAGTCTCCACTTTATTTGTGGATGGGAAGCTCATCAGATCCAGGTCAGTGCCAACCGGAGCACCTCATGTAGACAACAGTTCCCTTCCTACGGTGATCTGAATGCATTTAGAATGTTCTAAATACCAAATAGCTGAAGCTGAATCCTCATTATAGACCTTTTCCCTACATTTGTTGAAATTGCAACTGATTTGTGTTTTTGTGACCTCGACTAAAGCCATGTCTGGCCATGATTAAATTCAGCGATGAGTGATATTTGTACTATCACACATCTACATGGCACTATGGTAAGTCCACTGCATACAGGATATCATTTATCTTTTGGATGTATATATCTTCAGAGAAATAACCTATCTTACCCAAGTCACACAGTTTCATTAACTTAAACCCAGATTACCCTGATTCTAGAATCATGTTGTCTCCTCACGTGGGCACCTGCTCCTCATAAGTACCCAGTGACCTCAGACGTCTCAGGACACTCAGTCCCTCCTTCAGTGCTCTTTCTCATCTCTTCCCCTCATTCTTTCAGGGAATCTGTCTTAGAACAGACTCCTTGATTGAATATGAGTGGTTAATTATTCTAGGAATTCCTTATCCTTGGAAAGAAGCCCCAAGGAGCAACAGAGAGGGTTAGGAGTTCCCATGCTCTGACACTCTGACAAGAAGACATTTTTGGTCATCAGGGGTCCTTGAATCATTCCACAGGGCAGCTGTCTGTTTCCATCACAGTTCATCCTATGTGGAAGCAAATGAAGCCAAAAGCATCCCCTCTGTGAGATTCTATAGTATTCAAGGAGGGAAGTGAGTTAGACTGACTGGCAACCAAAGATTAATTGGGTCTGTGTGGGTAAGTGGTTGATGGGACAAGGTCAGCCTCTGCTCTGTGTCAGCTTGAAAGAGGATGTTGGGAGTGGAGTCAGAAGGCTGTGAAGGGCAGCCTCAGGGTCAGAATGACAGCAGCTCGGGGAAGGCTCTGGGCTGTGAAGTAAAACAACCACAAGTGTAAATGACCCGGGGCTCTGATGATGTGCAGCAGAGATGTTCGTGCTTTTAGACTGACATTCAAATGACTGAAATATCACCCGCCTCAGTGGCCTGATCTACACCAAGGGAAAGTGAACTCAGATCATCAACCAAGGGTTTACCGTTTACTAAACAGAGTGTTAAAAGGTTTCTCAGTCCCTAAGGTCTAAGGCCTTTGTGATAATGTCACAGTAAGGTACAGTTAATGCACCGCATGGGTGTCCCGTTTAAAATATTTACCTCCAAATGAGCCTATTAAATTTCTAAAAATATTAAGGCTCTAACAGATATAGCTCTTTCCCCCAAAGACAGATTAAAAGAAAAACACATCAAATGGATAGGCGGGCATCACTCCTGATGCATTTGAAGCTCGGAACTGTAAAACAGCCCTCGCTATTTCTTATTCTATGTGGATATTCATCTTCCAGGGAAGATATGGGGGAGGGTGCTAAAAGAAAAACAGGAAATTTTAAGTAGTGGAAGAGTTATCATGTAGATGAATGTTACATTCCAAGCACACGACAACACATGGTGCAACTGGGAACGGCTGACCAGAACAGCCTGGGGGTCACTCTCCCAGGGGTGAGACTGCTTTGTGCAGCCACTGGGCTGACGCCTGCACTTCAGCCTTCCAGACCCTATATCTCACTGTTTGTTTTTTTGTTTTCCCCCAAGAGATCAATAAGTTCAGGGGACTCATTCGAACTAACCAAATTCAAAAGAGACTAAATATAAACTCAGTGTTATCTGAAATATGGGGTTTTTTGGGTTTTTTGTTTTGTTTTGTTTTGTTTTGTTGGCAGCCAAGATATGTAGGACTTCCTCAGGTATGTAGGAAGTCAAGGTAATAATCAGGGTTTCCTGGCTTGCAGAGAATCACATCAAAAGAGGGGAAGGCTACTGGGCCAGGGTTCATCCAGGCCATAAGAGCACTTAGATTGAACCGATCCCATAACAAAGTGCAGCTAATAATAAGATAGAACTAACATGTAGTTAGCATCCATACCATATCAGGCAGAGGACTAGGCAGTATACATGGCTCACTATTATTATTCCTACTTTACAGAGAAAATTGTGGCTTAGAACTGATAACTTGTGCTAGATCACATAAACTACAGAGTGATAGATTTGAGGTTAAACCCAGGTCTGTCTGCCTCCAAGCCCAGATGCTTAACCACCATTATATACTTCCTCTGCACTCACTGGAATGGTCAGATTCTCAGATTTACTGCCTCTTCCCTGACAGTGTTGGAAAAACACTGCCAAATCCTTGCTTTTGGACTCCTCTTTGTTTAAGCTGCCACAGTGACCATTCCTTTCTGTCAAGGTAATTTTTCTTCTGCCTTCTCTCTTCTAATTCATGCTTTACGCCGCAGCCATAGTGATCTTTCAAAAGCACAAATCTGATCCTATCACTCCCCTGCTTAAAACTCTTAATTGGGTTCCATAGGATAAAGCGCAAACACTGTTGCTTGGATTTCAGACTTCTTGATGCTCTGTCTGCTGCTGGCCTCTCCATCTTCACCTTTCCACCCTCTTCCCTGCCCCACTTTATACACCTGCCATATTTAACTTTCTGTTCTTGGAATCTCAGTCTTAAAGTCAGTCTATTCCTCTCACAGTCTCTCCAGCTCTTGCACTTCCTGCTTGGCCAACATCTTTCCCTATCTTTCCAGCTTTTCTTTTTCTTCTCAATGTTACTCTCTCCAGCTCTACCCCTACTCCTTTTCTGGCTGACATCATTCATCCATTCATTCCACAAATACGTGTTGAGCATCCAGTACATTGTCATGCATGGTTTTAGGTAACATGGAGCTTCCATTGTGGTGGTGGTCAACAAACCATCCAGTAAGCTAATAGAGAGGGAAACCCCCGGGTTGTGGTAAGTGGTATGTGGAGATGTTAGTGATATGATGGTGAAGGGAGAGAATGAGTTTTAAGAATGTGACTGACTCTATGCAGTAGTCTGAATGATGAGGGAATAAGCTGTATAAAGATCAGAAGAACAAGCCAGCAGAAAGACTCAAGTTTGGGATGGAAGTTGGTGAATTTAAGTCACACAAAGGCCACTATGGCTTGGGGTAAGCCATAATGGTAGATGTTGAGCCTGGAGAGAAAGATAGAGGATAGCTCATTTGTGCCTCGATAGCCCCCCAAAGAATTTGGATTTTATTCCATATATGGGGAAGTCACTTTACACTGGTAAGTGGCCCAATCTGGTTTCACTTTTTTTGTTTTGTTTTGGTTTTGATTGAGATATAATTGAGTTATAACTGGTTTCCATTTTTAAAATTCACTCTGACTGCTGAATTGACAACGCATGACGTACGTGCTGGGGTTGAAAGGAAGAGTGGAAGTAGGGAGATGGTGAGGACTCCGTTGTAGTGGGCCAGGTGAGAGGCAGCAGAGCTGCACAAGTATACAGACCATGGAGGTCAGAAGAAAGGGTAGACTCATGGTATGTTTTGGAGTTAGCAGTTTGTTTTTGGATCGTGTTGGGGGTAAGAGGTTGGGGAGGTTTGAGGTTGAAGGAAAGAAGAATGGAGAAGGACACCCACAATTTGGTGTAGGGAACTGAAAGATGTGGTGATACGTTCAGAGCTGGGAAAAACTGAGGGAGAAACTGGCAAATAAACACTATGAGTTTTGTAAGGGCAGGGAAAGGCATGGAAGCAATAAATACCGGGTATAAGTAAATTAATTCAGGCAATTATTTCAACTTCTTCTGTTGACTGTATTTGGGTCGGATAATAGCTCCAACTCAATACCAGCACATGTGTTTATTGGCTGTGTGTTTGAACGTCTTGGGTGTGTGCAGATTGTTTTTTGAGACCAGTCATTTCTTGATCTATTTCATCTCCTAGTTTTTGATTCTAATTTTACTTTTAGTAGCTGCTGAGGATCCTAGAGAGGACCGATGTTATGCTCTGTTTTACCACCAGCATCTAGTGCAATATCTAGCATGTCGCAGACATTCAGTAACAATTTATTAAATGAATAAATTGGCCAATGTCTAAAAACAATACATGGAGGCAGACTTCGTCTTTATCACACATTTTATAATAATTGGGGCATTAGGGATGCCAATCCGTCATCCTCCAAATCTGAGTTTTTCACAATAGAGATGGCTTGGTGCGGTGACATATGTTCTTATGAAGGAATATTATTTAAAGGAATGTATTATTTACAATGAAACAAAATGAAGTTTCAGACATTCCTATGACACTATTTATCATCATCTCTTTTCTTATGGGAAAATCATTTGGAAACTCCTCATACTGAGGAGGCCCCTGGGAATAAAATGATATTCTGAATGTCATGAGCTTAGATTTCCAAACCAATTTCAAGTAGCTCAATTCTTCTGGTGTAAAGCAAAGGATAATACCACTTCCTACCTTTCACCTACCTATTTCATGGAGACCTTGATGTGAGGACTGAGAAATGAGTGTAAAATAAACAACTCTGCCTTAGCAAGTGTTAGTGGTTACATTATACAACGAATTTCAGGGGCATCCATATTTATCCAATCAAACTCGCCTTCTAACAAGCATTCTGTTATTCTGTTAATACCAGGGCTTGAGTCATTTTGGTTGCAAGTTCTAAGATTGACTAAATACACAAAGCAGCCTGATACTGTGTGTGAGGCCTGGACTTCAGAATAGCTTTTGTCTCCATTTCGATAATCAGGCTCGAGAAAAAGACTTGGTTATTAAACTGTCATATGCTGAGGTTTGTTGTGGTTATAAAATATGTGACAAAAACTCAATAAACACTTGGGGATGCAGAATAAGCACCCTTCTGGGTATGAGAGAAGTTTAAGTTCCCTGCAAGAGTAGTTACAGGTTTTTAACATAAAGGAATAAGATTCTAGTCTTAACAAAATTTTTCCCGGGAGCAGGGATGTCAGAATGGCTAATTGATCCCGAAAGTCAAGCACCCAGATTATATCTAATCCTGGACACTTATCTATCATTTCTTTCTTTCTTTCTATTTTTAAAAATATTTATGTTTGAGAGAGAGAGAGGGTAAGAGGGCAAGTAGGGCAGGGGCAGTGAGAGAGAGAGTGAGACACAAAATCTGAAATAGGCTCTGTGCTGACAGTTCAGAGCCTGACACAGGGCTTGAACTTGGGAATGGCAAGATCCTGATCTGAGCCAAAGTCAGACTCTTAACCAACTGAGCCACCCAGGAGCCCCAAGACTTATCTATCATTTCTGGAGTTTTTGTGTGTTTCCTGGAAAGAAGATAAGACTCTCCTCTGAGTTAGAGTATGGCTACCAAGATAGACTAACTGGCTAATTGGGGAATCTTGGGGTTTTTTTTGCAGCTAAGGGAAAGCAACAACAACCTCAACAACAAAAGCAGGAGTTAACTTGTTTTCTCACGCAGGCAAACAAAACAAACTTCAGTGTAGCTAAGTCTTGATGATTTTGTCTTCCAACAAACCCCCAACATAGATAAAGTGCTTCCAGTGCCAATTTGAAGTTGGCAGGCAAGTTGGGCTGCAAATGATCTAATTTATCTCAATTCAAATCAGCTTAGCAAATTTGGAAGATGCTACATGAAAATAGGTAACATGGGAGTCACAAACACATGAATTTTGAGGTCTTTAAGCAAAAGTGACTTCCCAGGACAAACTACTTCCTGTTATTCTCCCAGTAAACAGTGTACACGGAAACCAAAGAGACAGGACAGGCTACTGGGTTAAAAGCTTGCCTATTTGAATGCTTGGCTCAAAACTAAGAATTACAAACCACCTGCCTCTTTTCAGAAGGAAGGAAACTTTCAAAAGGCAACAATCTAGCTGAAACCCTGGGAAGAGGTAGGAGTACAAAGAGAGGGCACAGTGGGAGAACACAGTAATTATTCAATAATTATTGGCAGTGAATAAAATGCATGAAATGCAGGTGTAAATTATAATGCAAGAATGCCATCATATTCTAATGGCAGTGCTGTCTCAGTCCAGGAAAGAGCACCCCTATGGATTCCTTTTCCAAACACTTTACTTTGCTTAGGGGAGCTTTAGAAAGAGCAGCAGACTGTGGGTTTATAAAAGGCACAGCAAATTTAGTAAGAGGATTGGGGCTCAGGTCACCTAAGAATTTTCTCGTTCCACCTTCCCTTTTCTGAGTTTGACAATTTTCATCTAAAACTTAAACAATAAATGAGTGACTTGGTTCCTTAACCTAAAAACAATAACAAAAGACAGACCAAAAAAAAGAAAATTGTACCAAAAAATGAGGCTTTCAGGCATGGGCAAACATATTGTTATTTTTATGTTAATTAAAGTACCGGAAACAAATGATTAGTGTTCTACACCGCCTTATGTTGGCATATTGCTTTATGGTTTACTGAGTGCTTTTGTATCCACCTCGCATGGGGTTCTTATCCAGTCTTGTGCTAGGTGGGAATTATTAAATGAAATGAGAAGGATATAAGGTGTCCGGCACATGCCTGGCACATAGTCGATGCTTTATAAGTAAAAACACGGGTGCAGAGAGGTTAAGTGAGGAACCCAAAGTCAAATGTCCTATTTGTGCCCCAGGCATCTCAAGTCCAGGTCTTCAGATTCCCGGTACAAACCACTTTTCCACTACCTCATCCAGACTTTCTTGGGTTCTCTGAGCAAAGAGACAACCTGAAAACGTCCACTTAAACAACAGTTTCTATTACTTCTCTCTATTAGCTGTTATTTGGTAATAATGTCAAATGATTTACGTATCACCTCCTTATTTCTTTGAAGATGGGCCAGAAAATGAGCCATCTAGGAGTGGCAGGGAATTTCATCCTGCCAATTCATTGACAAGTCCTGCTGTACTGAAAAACCACACAAGATTCAAGACTTTTTTTCCATGCATTCATTTCAGTATATAACCTCACTCAAGTAGTGCATCTCTCTGATCTTGCATGGTAGAAACTTTGTCTTCCACTTGGCAGGACCTTGGTGCTCATCTGACATAAATCCCATGAGGATGGGATTTGGAAAACATGAGATCAATTCTGTCAATATATAAAATTGAGAAAATCAGGACTCAGAGGGAATTTTTATAACTGGGTGTCTCTGTCTGCCCCTCAATGTTCCCAGGGAGATCACCTCCAATTGGAGCCTGGGAGAGACTTCAATGTATTTCCTCCCCAAGAATGATGCCTTCCTCTACATGTCCCAACTAGACATTTTCTGAGCTCCAGATCTCAACCAGCTCCTGGTCATCTCTACTTTGATGTCTCATAGACAATTCAAAGTCAACATTACAAATAAAATTCATCATCTTTCCCTCAAAAATGGCTCTCTCTCATCACTTGTTTCTGAAAGGATGACTGTACCATCCACATATTATGCTAGTTGAAACCCAGGAGTCCACAGCAGGATCTGAGTGGGCCTACAGAGATCCAAATGCCACCTGGCTCTCACTCCATTAGCAGGATGGAGGGCCCTAGAAGAACATGAATTTCCAGTGAGAACATTATCCTTATCACCTTTCTCCTGCACCACCTCAACCTGCTATGTCCCTGAAACTGCTTGAGTAATAGTCTCCAGAATTCATCAACCAACTCCACCCAAGGCAGGGGTCAGCTAACTGCCAGTTTATTGCAGTGAATGTTATTGGGACTCAGCCACCTCCATTCATTTACGCATTGTCAAAGGCTGCTTTTGCTCTCCAAAGGCAGAGCTGAGTGATCGTGGCAGAGAACTTAATGTTCCACATAGTCTACAGTGTTTACTATCTTTACAGAAAATGCTTGCTGACCCTTGCTCTGAGATTAATCCCATGATTCCCTATATCTCTTGTGACCACAGTCCTCACAGAAAGCCCAAGCCTCCCAGGGCATTAACCCCATTACAGCTCTGTGTAGCTCTCTGCTGGTTTAAGCTCCTACTCTCCAAGACCCTAAATTTTGCAGCTGTATTCTCTACAACTCACAGAGTGTCATCAAAAAAATCCCCCAAATCCTCAAAGTTCCTTTAATCTTCTTGCTCTTATGGAAATCTGGCCATCCCTTGAAGCCAGTACTTTCCCTGTAGCTCTCTTCAAATGATGGTTCTTTTCTTTCCTACCACCATACCTAGAGTGGTCACGCTTTTTTTTTAATGTTTTATTTATTTCTAGGAGAGAGAGAGAGACAGTGTGAGCAGGGGAGGGTCAGAGAGAGAGGGAGTGACAGACTGAAACAGGCTCCAGGCTCTGAGCTGGCAGTCAGCACAGAGCCCGACGTGGGGCTCGAACCCACGAACCGCGAGATCATGACCTAAGCAAAAGTCGGACGCTTAACCGACTAAGCCACCCAGGTGCCCCCCTTTTTTTTTTTTTAATTTTAATGTGTTTATTCATTTTTTGAGAAATAGAAACAGGGTGTGAGCAGAGGAGAGAGGCAGAGAGAAAGGGAGACACAGAATCTGAAGCAGGCTCCAAGCTCTGAGCTGTCAGCACAGAGCCCAATGAGGAGCCAGAACTCGTGAACGGTGAGATCATGACCTGAGCTTAAATGATGCTTAACCAACTGAGACACCCAGGCACCTCACAGAGTGGTCATGCTTTTTATTACCATCTATTACCATTATTTTCCCTGGCCCACTCAAATGTCTGTAAATGACAACCCTCCTTTGAATAATCACTTGCCATTCTTACAAACTTTTGTTTCCATTTGTTGAAGAATTTGGGCCCTGGATTATTGGAAGTTTCTTTACCACTCTTCTGTTATTATTCTATATGTTGTTAAATATCTGTATGGATAATTCATTCAATACCTTGGCCTTGAATCTAATAATTTTATCCTCCATTGCACATTAGTTACCCAAACCCATGGTGTGCTTACTTACTGGTACCCATATCATCTCAATTTGAGGCATCCTACTCTGATCACGATCTCCTATTTTTCCAGCTCACTTACTTTATACCCTCATACCAATAATTTTTTTACCCACCTGGGACCTTCTATCCATTGACACCACCTCTTCCTAGAGTCCTTCGCTGCCCCATGCTCTCACTGCCCTCCTTTATTCAACTTAGATGCCATAGTCCAGACTTACAGTTGCTCCCTTGCATCACCCTCAAATCCCTACCCTTCTCTCTCCATTGTGTTCATATCCATTCAAAACTCTAGCCCTGATTAAATCAAACATTTTACATTCTCCATTACTTTTTCCGAGCAGCTGATCGTGGCTGAGAAAAAGCATATACCCTGCTGCCTTTAAATTAATGACTACAATCCTCGAGGGGCTTTCACTCTTGCCCAGGACATTTTCATAATCAATGCATTCCCACTCTCTGGGATAAATACTTCACACTTTTCTTTCTTATGACCACTACCTCCCCTCCCACGCTCATATTTAACAATGGCTTTGCTTTTTATTCCACCAGGAAAATAGGTACAATCTACTGGTCTCCCCATGTCTGTCCTGCCCTCTTGTTCCACTCGCCCCTCCTTGTTAGTGAAGAAAGAAAGGTCGCTCTGTTCCTATCAGAGATTAGCCCCTCTACTTGTGCACTGTACCCTCTTGTCTTCTTTCCCAGTCAAGGACCTTGCCTCTGCTTTATCCCCATCTCTTTGTGTATCATCTCTTTCCCCTCTTTACTACACTATTCTTATCAGCACATAGACTTGCTAGTATCTCCAATTGGGGGGGCGGGGGAAGGAACAAAACAGCAACAAAAAACACCTCCCTTGACCATACATTACTCTTTAGTTCCTTTTTTCCTGTTCCTCTTTGGAAATAGTTTCTTGAAATTCTCCACACACAGCATCAAGCGAAACTTCACAACCAAAAGCCAAATCATTCCACACCTGGCCAGTAAACCCTTTAGTTTTCCTAACACTCTGAGAATAAAATCCCTAGTCTTTACATAATCAGCTCCTCTATTTGACCTCATCTTTAATTCTTTTCTTCCCAGTCACACTTCCTATCTGCTTATCTTGCTTTATTTTTTCTTCATAGCGATCAGTACTTGGCTGTGGTTGGCTGAATGATGGTCCCCAAAGATGTCTGTATCGCAATCCTCAGAACCTACCAATATATTTGTTACCTTACATGGTGAAAGGGACTTTGCAGACATGATTAAGGTAAGAATATGGAGATGAAAAAATCATTCTGGATAATCTGGGTGGGATAAGAGTCCTTATAAAAAGGAGACAGGAGGATCAGGCCAGAGAATGAGACATGAGAAGGGAAGATGAAGTCAGAGTGATTCCATTGTGGGAAGGGGGCTGTAGGCCAAGGAATGAAGGTGACCTTGAGAAGCTGGACAGGCAAGGAAATGGATTCTTAGAAGAAATACAGTCTTGCTGACACTTTGACTTTAACCCATGAGATAAATTTTCAGACTTCTGAACTCCAGAACTGTAATAGATGTATAGTGTTTTAAGCCACTAAGTTTATAGTATTTTATTATGGCAGCAAAAGGAAGCTAATTCATTGATACTGTGTTCTATGTTGTTTCTTTACCAGTTTAATTATCTGTCCTCCTAAATACAATATAAGCTCTATGAACTAAGGAGTTTTGTTTCTCTTTGTCATTGCAATATGTCCAACAGTCAGAATGATGGATATTTATTGAATTAATATGTGCATGATTATAGAAAAAGAAATGAAAATCATTTCCTTCCTGGCTAAAGTGTATCATTCATGATTCATTTTGCTATGTGCCACTGGTATCAGGGATCAAAGACCACAATAGACAGCCCAGGGTACTCCTTAGACCCCCATGGGTCGGGATTTCCATGTGGAGTTTAAAAGCATCAAAAGTTCAAAAACGTGTCTTGAACTTGCCCAAGTACCCAGATAATCTGCCTCATGGATCACTATTAGAATGTGAAATTAATGGAGCACCTGGGTGGCTCAGTCAGTTAAGCATTCAACTTCGGCTTAGGTCATGATCTCACAGTCTGTGGGTTCCAGCCCTGCATCCAGCTCTGTGCTGATGGCTAAGAGCCTGGAGCCTGCTTCAGATTCTGTGTCTCCCTTTCTCTCTGGCCTCCCCCACTCGTGTTCTGTCTGTCTCTCAAAAATAAATAAACGTTAAAAATGTTTTAAAGAATATTAATATTAAGGAGTTCATTTTATTTTCTGGAAAATTGTCCATTTCTCCTGTATACTTCATGATAAATGAGAAGACAAATTAACAAGAAAGGCGTTAACTGGAAACTGAGTCTTAAACTCACTTAAACTCATTTGTTTTTCTTTCACACTAGAATATAAGCTCATGAGGGCCCCAAATGTCTTATTCACTGTTTTACCCTTAGGGCCCAGAAGTATGCTTAGTACTTAGTATGCTGTCAATCAGAATTTAATAAATGAATGAGTTTTAATTTCTCCTCCCCTCAGTCTCAAACCCAGACAATCTCCAAATCCTATAGATTATCTTCATTAGCATGTTTAAACCTACCCTCTCCCCTTCATCTCCTCTGCTCTCACCTTACTTCAGGGCCCTCATCCACTCCTGCTGGGAAGAATGTAGTATTATCTACATTCCCAACCCTTCTGCACACTGCTGCTAGAACGGCTTCCCCAGATCTGATCATATTAACCTCTCTTCCCATGCCAAGACCTCAATGGTTTCCTCATTGCCTCCATGATAGAATCCTCCCCTGGTATGGCATCAACAAATGTCCGTATCCTGCCCCTGATCCTGCAGCTTTATGTCAAGCTTTCCTTCTTCCCTCTTTCCTCAATCTCTGGGAGAGCCTATGATGCCCAGTCAGGCTGTTGTTTAATGTTCCTGTGCTATTACTTAGGCTTCCTCCATTGTCTGTGTTTTAGTTTTCTATTGCTATGTAAGAAAGCATTCTAAAACATTTATAACTAAAAACAACAACAGTCATTTACTAGTCTTATCTTTCATGGTGGTAGAGATTGATTGGACTCAGCTAGGTGATTCTTGTTTGGGTTCTCTCATGAGTTTGGGTCAGTTGGTGGCTGGGCTGGAGTCATCTCAAAGGTTTCCTCATTTACATGTTTGGTAATTAATAGCGGCTGTGGTCTGGGAGCTCAGCCAGAGCTGACAGCTGGGGGCCCTTGGCTCCTTTCCATATGGGTCCCTCTTTGTGGCCAAGGCTTCCTCACAACCTGGTGCCCAGGTTTTAAGAGCAAGCGTCCCAAACAGACTAGGTAGAAGTGGCATGGTCCTTTCTTAGCTAGTCTAGAAGTCATACAGTATACTTCTGCCACATTGTACTAGTTAGAAGAAGTCACTAAGGTTAGCCCATATTCTAAGGTAGGGGAATTAGTTCCAACTCTTGATGTAAGGAACATAGTACATGTACATGATACACACACGGGGAGGGAAGGAACTGATGATGACTGACTTTGGACCCTAGCTACCAGTCAGGAATGTTTTCTTCTGTTCCACTCCACACTGAAAGCAAACACATCATTTACCTTTCAAGATCTGCTTCATCCCTGACTCCCATATTTCGAGGCAGGATTATGTCCACCTTCCTTTGTGGGCCTACTCTTCCCTTTTGAGGCTCCTCTTCTGGAATCTGACATATTATTTAAGCTACTGACTTACACTTCTGCCTCTCCGAGACACTTGAGGACCCGAGTCTGATTTCTCACCTGTGTGTAGTGTCACATAGTGTCAGATAGAAGATAGGTCCTTAAAAACATTTGCTGAATGGAAAGAAAAAAAAATCTTTGCCTGAGGATTAAGTTAACCAGAAATATGCTCCAAACAATCAGTTATTTCAGAGGAGGAAGTTCAGATGGAAATGCTGACGGATGAATCCTAGGATGCACATAGCTGAGGCACACACACCTGGGATCTCTATACATGTATAATGGTAGGATTTCATAGCACTGTGGACGTATTCAAGACAAAAGAGAAAAAATTACATCCTTCAGAAGGTATTTTAAACTCATTTGAAGAGGTCGAGGGTCACAGCTGTAAATGGAACCTTTGGCCAGAGGAAAGGGGAATTTTGAGTGTCGCTGAGCATTTCAAGTGTTCGCAGGCTGGAAATGCCTTTGGAGGTAGAAAAAGCTTTATGCTCCCCCCACCCCCCACCCCAGTGGACACCAGCTGTCTGTGGTGAGTGCCCACAGGGTGCCAGGGCACCTACTGAGATAATGGGCAGGCTCTGGAGCTCCAGCTGACAACTCCACTACAAATTATTCCCAAAGTTTACTGATTGATCAAGTGCATAATAAATTAAGAAAACGTTTAGCCAGGAGTGATAAGAAAATCTACAGTACTTCTCTGCTCGGATTTAATTTTCCAAGCAATAAAGTTTCCAATATTAAGAAAGGTTGTGGGGCTCCTAAATTATTTTTTTAAATCTTTAAAAATTTCTTTGAATATCTCATTTCAATGACTAATCAGGAGATGACACCAAAATAGCAGGTGACTTAAATTTTTCCATCAGCATTACAAAGCCAACATTTTATGGATTCAGTCCTTTTGGATTTAATTTCCTAATTAGCTTTTAAAAGAGAAGTGCAAAGGTTAAAAGCTGCTGCCTTTCTAGAATTCAAGTATTTAAAACTCCACTGCCAGGAGTGGGAACTTAATTTTAAAATTAAAGCAATCTGTACAGAGCATCTAAATAAATATCTAATGAAATCTGTTTGTGGATTAACCAGACTGAGACTCATGGCAAATCTTGCTATGTTCTGCTCCTTTCTACATTCAGCACTCTGGGCATAAATAGGGTCTTCATTAACCCTATACTAAAGCTTATTTTATGCTGCCAGCAAGGTGTGAAACAGCAGTTTTATATATCTGTCTGATATTCTTTCAGCTGGTACTCTCCATCAGACTAACAAAAGGTGCTGCATTTTTTTAGCAGTGGTTAGAGAAGCAGGGAAGAGATGAATGGGGAAGGGAAGGTTTGGGGACCCAGCGACTCTTGCATTCCTTGAATAACATATCTATATAGTACAGTTTTATTATTAAGTTTGACTCACTCAATTTTAAATATTTGCATCCCTGATGTGTATTTATCTTTTCTTTGGGTTTCTTTCGTGATTTTATATTTAGAAAACTTTTCCAGATTCAGATTTCAGAGACTGTATACCCATATTTTTTTTCTGTAATTTTGTTCATTTACATTTTCATTGAGGTGAAATTCACATAACCAAATTACTAATTTTAAAGTGACTTTAATATACTTACAATGTTGTATAACCATTATATCTAGTTCCAAACATTTCATCACTCCCAAAGGACACCCCAAAATCATTAAGCTATCACTCTTTACTTCCTACTCCCCCAGCCCATGGCAATTACAAATCTGCTTTTGGTCTCTATGGATTTACTTATTCTGGATATTTTGCATAAATGGAACCACACAATATGTGACCCTTTTCTGTCTGGCTTCTTTTACTTATTATGTTTCTGAGATTCATACACCTTGGAGCACGTATAACTACTTCAATCCTTTATATGATTATTATATGATATATCGTATTTTGTTTATCCATTCACCCACTGATAGACAATTGGGTCATTTTCACTTTTTGACTACTGTGAATAGTGCTGTTATTAACAATTGTGTATAAGTATTTGTATGAATACCTGCTTTTAATTATTTTGAGTGTTTACCTCAAAGTGTAGTTTCTGGAACTTTAGGGTAATTCTATTTTAACTTTTTTGAGGAACTTGTTTTATATTCAGCTTTTAAAAGTAATCTGTAGTCTCTAAATAGATTATTTTTAAATTGCCAATTTTCCCCCAAATCACTTATTGGCTAATCTATTCCTCATCCTATAAATTTGTGCTTGTATTATTTTGCCTGTATCTTCTTTCAGAATCAGACAGTTTAAAAATTACTACTGTAGCCCTGAAGACTTTAAATATCTGATAAGAAATACTTCCTTTAACATTCATGGTTTTCAAGATTTTAACGGCTAGCCTTTTATTTATTTTTTTTCAGATTAAATTTAGAATCACTTCTGTCAAGGTAAAAAAAATTTGCTGCAACTTTAATTGAACTCATATTCAAACTATATGTCATTTTGGAAGAAATTGAGATTGTAGCCTGTTTAGTTGGTATGCCTCTGAATTTGGTATATTTGGGGCGGGGATCTTTCTGTAAACTTTATAATTTCACTTTTAGAGGAGGGGTAAAAAAAAAAAAAGACTCTTCCTCTATCCTCATACATTCAGTGGATAGGGACTGAGAATCACACTAATAAATACAGACTGACGGGGGAAAATACAATTTTAGTTCTTTATAATAATTGATGATTGGGATTTTATGAAGAAATGAGACTCAAATGAAGTGGTCAGATTGGAAATTCTGTACCATCTCACTCTATACAAAGGCCAAGGGATTTGGGGCTTCTGTGACAGGGAGGCAAGTTATAGGAATTAGAAGGGAGGAAATGGGTGGTCAATAAGGGTTGTCTACTGCAAATAAGAGTCTCTGAGATGGTAAGAATTATCTCAGGACTAGCTCTCTTACAGGTCTGGAGATACATATAAATGGAAATTTTCTTTGTAAAAGGGGACTTTATGCTCTATATTTAGGCAGTTAGAGAGAGGTAAATAACTTTTTCTACCTTTGCCAGTCTCACTGGTCTTTAGCTCAAAATAATCCATATGCCAAAGAGACATATTTTGGGGCGGCTTATTCTGGTATCCACATTCATCTGGTGTTGCATGTTTCTTGGTAAGATGCCTAGCTATTTTTTCTTTCTATTACTTTATTTTTTTAATTTTTTTTACTTTTAAGAGAGAGTGAGAGAGTACACACCTGGACCCAGGAGAGCAGGGAGGGGTGGAGAGAGAGGGAGACAAAGGATCCAAGTGGGCTCTGTACTGACAGCAGAGAGTTCGATGCAGGGCTCAAATGCAGGAGCCACAGATCACGACCTGAGCCAACGTCAGGTGCTTAACTGATTGAGCCACCCAGGTGCCCTGCTTTTTATTACTTTATGAATAACATTTCTTCCCAATATTAATTTGGAGACAGTTATGTTTTTCATCTCACTTATCAATTTTAGTTCATTTTCAGTTTATTATCTGATATTTTCTACATAAATTACTGCCTACATAAATGTACCTGGTCTGTCAATGGTGTCAACCTAAATAAAGAGGTAAACTGAAACAGGGATTCCTGGGTGGCTCAATCATTTAAGCATCTGACTTCAGCTCAGGTCATGATCTCATGGTTTGTGAGTTCGAGCCCTGCGTCTGGCTCTGTGCTGACAGCTCAGAGCCTAAATCCTGCTTCGGATTCTGTGTCTCCCTCTCTCTCTGCCTCTCCCTGCTCACGCTCTGTCTCTCTCTCCAAAGTAAATATTTTTTAAAAAACAGGTAACCTAAAACAAACTCAAAATTGTCAACCCATCTCCCGCAATTTATTCGGAAACAAATTGCAGGTTTGAGACATGCAAACTGCAGCAAGTTACAAGAGACTCTTTGGAGGGTTTGGGATGGGCTGTATTCATGGGCATGGAATGTAAAAAAGAGAGAGTTGAGTTAGAATCTGTTAAAATCAAAAACAAGTGGAGACCAGCTTTGAAAATTCCCAAGCAGACAAAACCAATCCAGCCACACAAAGCTCAATTCAGCTTACTTGGTGAAACCAGCTGGACCCACGTTTTCTCTTGTTGATGCCTCTGGAAACCAAAAGTAAAAGTTCCCAAGGTTGATATAAGGCACCCCTGACCAACTATCATTTAAGAAAATTCCAATACTATCACTTTTCTGTAAATCAGATATGTAAGGGAAATCAGTCTTTCATTCCTTACGTTTTGTTTTCCTGAGGGCAACAAAAGCATGAGATTGTTTACTTTCATTCTCTAGTTCCATTTGAGATTTAAATTCATTCACAGTAACAATTTTCCTTCTCTTTTCCAGTAGCTATGTCTATATCTTTCTGTTTGATGAGAACTTTGAAGCCAATGGACTGTTTTGTTCATTTTTATGCCCCATTGTCTGGAAAAATGTAGGAGTTTAATATAAATAAGTAAGTAAACAAACAAACATGTATATATTTTAATATATCTATTCTGAAAGGTATAGTGCGAGTAGTGGAGGGGCAGAGAGAGAGAGGGAGACAGAGAATCCCAAGCAGTCTCTATGCTGTCAGTGTGGAGCCTGTCACGAGGCTCAAACTCATGAAACTGTGAGATCATGATCTGAGCCCAAACTGAGTTGGGTTAACCAACTAAGCTACCCAGGTGCCCCAAGTTTAATCTATATTTTTGAATGAAGAAATTGATTCTGTGTAATAATTCTGTAGTAGGCATTCTTGCTTCATGCATGTTTTAGTAGATATGTTTATGGTATTTTACCAATGAGTATATTATTTTTTGGTTTGAGACAGGTATTCATTATTACAGAAAGGAAAATAGCCTTCTATTCTAAATTTTTAGAGACCTTGAAATTAAGAACGGGAATATTTTTGGGGGGGGTGCCTGGGTGGTTCAGTTGGTTAAGTGTTCAACTTGAGCTCAGTCATGATCTCATGGCTTGTGACTTTGAGCCCCAGATAAGAGCCTGGAGCCTGCTTTCGATTCTGTCTCTCCCTCTTACTCTCTGCCCCTCCCCTGCTCATGCACTCTCTCTCTCTCTAAAAAATAAATAAATAAGAAAAAAAATTTTTTAGAGTGGAATACATTTTTATCAAATGTCTTTACAGAATGTACTATTATCTTATAATATTTCCTACTTACTTTGACTTTTTAAATGTACACTAACAAAATTCCTGTAAAAAAATATGCTTGGTTGGGGCTCCTGGGTGGCTCAGTTGGTTAAGTGGCCGACTTCAGTCAGGTTATGATCTCGAAGTTTGTGGGTTTGAGCCCCACATCGGGTTCTGTGCTGACAGCTCGGAGTCTGAAACCTGCTTCAGATTCTGTGTCTCCCTCTCTCTCTGCCCTCCCCCTGCTCACACTCTGTCTCTGTCTGCCTCTCTCTCAAAAATAAGTAAACATTAAAATTTTTTTAATAAAAAATATGCTTGGTGATGGTGGATTGTTATTCTCATGTACTGTAGGATTTGATTCATTAGTACTTCATTTAAAATTTTCACATAAAGTCTCAAAATTTGTTTGGAGGGTGGAAACTTGAAATGCTTGGCTCTGAGTTCACTTCCTTCCTCTCTTCTCTAGAGGATGTGAGTCATGTGTTCCTGGGAGGAATGGAACTGATATCAGAAAGCATAGGATAAGCACAGCTCCTTAAGGAAATATGGCCCTGGTATTGCATATTGGAAATCAATCCTCATTTTCTTCCAATTCTTGGAAGCCACAGACTGGCATCAACTATAGTAAAGACTGGTTATTGTTAGGTCAAAGCACTTCCACCAATCCCTAATTGCCTGCAGATTTTTCTTCTCTTTTCCATGGTCATCTCCTTGAAAGAGACTTGAGCTATCATAAAATTTGCTTTTCCCCATTTCCCTGGGTAGTTTTTATTATTGTTGCTACTTTGAGATAGTTTTCAGCGCCATTATTTACATACATTTTGTTGGACATTAGGAATCAAAACTCATTCATCAAAAGCCAGAATAACTGGTAGAAAGAGGATTAGACAATTCCTGCGCAGAGCACAGCCACACAGGGTAACCTGCGAAGAGTGCTACCTGGCTCACTCAGCCATCTGGTGTCAAACCACAATCACAGTGCCAAGAATGCATAGCACCAAGAGCGCATAATACAATTTACCATGCAATGTTTTGCAGCCTCAGGGTACAGAATAGTGTTTAGGCCATAGGGAAAATCATCTAGTAACCGTAAAAAGAAAAAAAGTTTCTGCTATAGGCATACCATTTTTGTCATCTACCCCTCCCTTCCATCCCACTGCCAAATTCATATGTTGAAATTCTAATGCCCAGTGTATCCCTGTTAGGATGTGAGGCCTTTGTAAATTGCTTAAGTCATGATAATGGAATTATTCATGGAGCCCTCATGAATGGAATTAGAGCTCTTACAAAAGAGACCACAAAGAGCTCCCTCTCTCCTACCATTTGAGGGCTAAGATAGTTTCAGATGTAGGTTTTTGTTTAATCAGTACTATTCATGGCAGCATTGAATGAAATATGCATATTTTAGAACATGCCCCAAAGATGAACAGAAATGATTACGGTTAATTGTATACTAACTTGAACTATAAAAAATATCATCTCCTTGAAGTTAATGTAAAGTTGACCAAATCTAGGTCCATTTCTATATGAACAGTGGATTTAGAAGAGGCTGAAATAATCTGGGGTTGATAAAACCTATCTATCAGCCATACTGTAGGTGGGGTTGTTGAAAACATTTCTCGTATTCTCAGGTTGTCAGAACCTGCCTAGACAAGTTGTCCTGACCAAAAGTTAATACCACATCCACTTGATATGGTATTCACAGTGTCTGGCACATTCTAAATGTTCAAAAAATACTTGTGGACTAAGTAAATGGGTATTTATCACCAAAAGATGCAGCTGATTATATGTGAATAAGTATGAAGAAAGTGACCAATATTTTGTACCCATTTTATGGAATGCTATAATCTTTGAAATAAAGAACTGAGGGAAAAAATCACCAATTTCTATGATGTTTCTTAAAGAAAAGATTGTGGCCAGAGACTCTGGGAGGAATAGCCCCCCAAAAAAGGAATAGCACATTCCTTACCCCTCCCATCTTCTTATTAACTGAAGTGGGGACAGGAGTGGGTAGGGGTGGGGTGGAAATTCAAAAATGGGTTTCAGGGAAGAGTAATAAAAAAATGACGAGCTGGTAGGATATATGATTATAAGGAAATGCTGAGGGAATCAGGACTCAGGTGAAAAGGAGAATGAGGAAAACCGAATCTGTTTCTTCAAGGATATGAAAGGTTATAATGAGGAAGGTGCTGACCAGCTGTTCTGTACTGTCACAAAAGACAGAATAAAAAGAGGGACACTTTATAGAGAATAGAGCTTCATAGTGTGAGGCTCCATTACCAGACCAGGTGGGGGAGAATAGCACAGAATAGAGGTTCTTAAGTGTTGCTAACGGACCAGCATCATTAGCATCACCTAAAACCTTATAGAAGGGCACTTGTTGGGATGAGCCCTGGGTGTTATATGGAAACCAACTTGACAATAAACTATTTAAGAGAAAAAAAAAAAAGAAAGGCAAATTCTCCAACCTTGCCCCTGACACACTGAATCAGAAACTCTGGGGCTAGGGCTCAGCCATAGTTCTTCTTTTTTTTAAAGCTTATTTTTATTTATTTTGAGAGAGAGAGAGAAGAAAGTGTGTGCGAGCAAGCGGGGGAGGGCAGAGGGAGAGGAAGACAGAATCCCAAGCAGGCTCTGTGCTATCAGCATAGAGCATGGTGGGAGGTGCTAGAAGCCTAGAACTAAGGGTGAGACATGACTTGAGCCGATGCTTAGTCATGTTAAGCAACAGTCAGATGCTTAACCGATTGAGCCACACAGGTGCCCCTCAGCCATACGTCTTTTAACAAAGCTTTCAGGTGATCCTGATGAATATTAGGTTTGAGAATCATCGACAAATTCTTATGGACACCTGGTTTCCAGATACAGCCGTTTTAAGAAGTGTCTTGAAAAAATGAGAACTTTAAGCCTCTTCCATTTTAATATTTATTGTCTGTCTTTTGTCAAGAAGACACTCTCATCAATAAGCTTTAGATCCGTTATATAAACCCCAAGGGATAAACCCTGTCTACCTTGGAAGATAAAATTAGTGGATGTATTAGTGGTGTATGTAACTTGTAATCAGCAATAGTGAAAATTGCCCCAAAGTAAAAAGAAATTCCTTGTGATCCAGAAATTATTGAAGATACTCCACAAAGAGTGTACCTTTAAAAAAAAAAAAGTACACCATCCATGACCCACCCAATGTCAAGATTTTTAGGATCCAGCGAGAGGTGGACACACACAGTGATGGATATGGTTAATGATGCTCTTAGGAAGTAGAGTTAATAAAGAAATGAGTACAATAGTCGATAGTAGTGAGAGTGTTCTCAAGAAGCCCTCTCATATTCATGAAAGATCGAGAAGTCTGCAACCATAATCTTTCTGGAGAAAAAGTTGGCAATGTGCATTAAGAAACTTAAAAATGCTCTACTTCATAATTTACCAATCTAAATTTTAGAAATTTAACCTAATGAAACAATCAAAGGTATGATCTGGAATATTCATTGCAATTTTATTTGTACTACTGAAAAATTTTAAAGCAATCCCTAATTGCCTACCGATTTTTCCTTTATAGTCAAAAAAAATAAAAGCACCAATATATAAAGGACGTATATAAAAGGATGAGTATTCACACATTGTTTGTAGTGCCCCCCCTCCAAAAAAAATAAAATACCAAACAAATCTAGAAACAATGTAAATGTCCATCATCAAGGGGAAGGTTAAATTCCGGTAATTGATACCATGGAATATTATGCTATCATTAAAAGAATGAAATTTAAGCTTTTGGATTGGAGGTTTTTCCATAATGCACTGTTAAGTGGTGAAGCAAGATTAAGGGAAGAATTTGCAAAATGTTTTTATTAGAAAACAAACAATGACAACTCTCCCATATATGTGTACATGTTTGTGTATGATTATATTAGAATGTATAAGTGTGGAAGAAAGCCAAAATATGTTAACAGAAAGAAACACAGCTATGATAAAACTGACATGTGTAATAAGGTCTTGTTTATGTAAACTCATTCACATCTGTGTATTTATATGCAGCAAGATAATTACAAGTTAATTTGCTTACAGTAGTTCTCTTTGGGTTGTAAGATCTAAGGTGATTATTGCTTTATTCCTTATTCTTTTACATATTGCTTGAATTCTTTGCATAATGAACATGCAAAGCATAACTTTTTTATTGTAACAACAGCAACGAAGACACACCAGTGGAAGTATAAAAATGAACAGAGTCCGCTAGTTGTCATTCATTTAGGAAATAGGAAGCATAGGAAATCTGTGTTGGAAGGTAAGAAGAGCCAGATATTGCTCCTCCATAGAAGCCTTAGGTCCCTCTGAAAAGAGAAGAGGGGCTGGGAAGCACAACTGAGGGAGGAAGCAGCAGTGACTAGGCAGGTGAGAGCTGGTTGGTGGGAGGAAACAGAGCTCTTGGAATGCAGGACTCCTGCGCTCTGAGGAGCCCACGTGCCTAAGGACCACCGAGCCCACTAGAGGAGCTCTGCTGGTGAGTGGGGAAGGTATGCGTTAGGATGTTTCAGGAAGCTTCCCTGCTGATCCCTGTGTGAGAAGTAAGTAAGATGATCCGTTTTCAGAAATACCAAATCAAAGCTGTGCTGTCTGGTTACCAATAGGTTTAAAACCTATTGGAAATATGTATGAAACCTGCCCCCATAATGGGGTCCCAAACCCTTAGACACTTCACTTCCTGGTTCTTCCCTTCTCCATTTCCTGGGCTTATTTTTCTTGGGCTTTGCAATGAGCTTGTGTCAAAGAACTGAAGTCTCTGTGTCACCTCAAAGAATGTACATTTGTTCCAATCAGACTAGTTTTTGGCCTTACTTGGGCATAGGTGATGTCCAGGTAAGGTTGTAACTTCTGTAGTACTCAGCCAATGAGGAACCCAGGGAGGGACTTGCACACTAGGAGATAAATTGTCTGCTGTAATTGCCCCGAGTGTGCCTGTCTATCAGACACCCACTTTTGCAAGAAAGTTGATTAAAGCCTCACTTCACTGAGCTCCAAGTCTCTGCATCCCTCTTTTGATTGGGGCAGTGAGCTTATTTCTCATACCCTGGCATTAATATTTTCTGTCCTCTCTGACTTTCATGATTTTCTATTTTTCCCACCTGCCTGAACATTCTCTGCTCTGTCCTACTACTTGTACTTTTGAACAACTGAGGCAGTATGATTAGAAGAAGGTAAAGTAGGAGAGATGATTCTGACTCTCAATCCCTCATCCCTCAGCGAGGAGGGCAAAGTGGGGAGGGAAAGGGCCCTGGTGCGAGGAAACTGGTTTGCTCTCTAATTCTCTGTCAAAACACCCTGTAATGGGCTTCTTTTACAGCATTTACCATGGTTTCTGTTTTCTTATTTGTTGCTGTTACAACATCTGCAATTATCTTAAAGTTCCTTAACATTACAATATGATATTATAAAATGCAAAACTTAGGTTAAACCAATACCCAGGCATTGATGTAGAAAGCAAGGTCAAAAAGGGGTCAGCTAGTGTGCTAATTAAGTACAGCTGAGGGGTCAGAGAACATTCTATCAGAAAGGACTAGCCTCCAGAGGTAGCTATCACTGGCCCTCATATTATCCACATCTCCATCAACAACAGAATGTCTTAATTAGCATATTTGATGTCAGAAACAGTTCTCTATTTACGTAAAGTTTAGCCTAGTGCTTTATGTGGGGAATATCAGAAATGAACTGTGATATTAAGGTATTTAATATACATTGAATGTTTAATAAAAAGCATGAATAGGGTATAAGAATCCAGCAAGGCTTATGACTGTACCCCTAGGGTTTGCATGTAAAAAGGTCAGGTTTGTAGCTACGAACTCTAGATTCTGTCAGGCTGTTGGAGTGACGGTATCCTGCCTCTGGAAACCTGCCATTAAACTACAATGAGCTTTTCATGCAATGTTAATGGGTAAAGCATCTGAAAGGAAAGAAAATAGAGGCTTTCTCCAGTTTACAGAAGTCATATGAATTGTTTTTTTGATACTTGCTTTGCTAATAAAATTTTAGTTAATAAATATCTATCTTTTGGTCCAAGACTTGCTTTTAGCATAACCTGCTGTAAGGACATCGCCTACTGTATCCACTTCAAACTTCTTTGGTGGCCACCATAATCTACACAAGACCCCAAGGATTTTGATATGGTCATTAGGTCAGTTTGCAATAGCTGGCATTCTCATTTTTTATTTTCCTCCTTCCTTAGACTGTAAATTCCTTATCTGGTTTATACACTGGCACCTAGCACAGAGACTTCTATAGTAAATGTGTGGAAATAATTCGGTCCGTGTTGTAAATCAGTTGGCTGAGCTCTCCAGCTGCTTTTCTCCTCTTTTCCGATATTCCTCCTGAAAGTAATCAAAGAAGCAGAACCTACAGAAGCTTCCCAGAGTCCAACAGAAAACTTCAGTGGGTTCTGACAGGAAGATGGACTCCTTGCAGGCTGAGTTAAGAATTTTATTCTTGGGTACTTGGGAAACGTGTATTGTGCCACATTTTACCCAAACTTCTTTTCAGGAGTGTCAGGACTGGTGGTAGACCGGACAGATAAAACAAGTGGAAACAGAATAAATGCAATGATGAAAAAAGAGTGGTGTAAAATCAAACAGCCTAGCTAAACTCTGGTCCCCTATTCACTGGTATGACTGTGGGCAAGCTGGTGCCTCAGTTTCCTCATCAAAACAGCAATGGCTTATAAGTTTGCTGGGAAGATTAAAGGAAATAATAATACATGTGAACTACTTAGAAAAGAGCCTTCCAGACCTGAGGTAAGCCCTAGGTGATAATTAGCATTTCTTACCACTATCATTATTTACACCCAGTAACAAAAGAGTTGTGAATGAAGTGTTCAATACCAGGTGTTTATTTCTCAAAGCAAGTGTTTTCCAACTAGGAAGAGCATTGAATTATATGGAATGCCTGTTAAATATTTGGATTTCCGACCCCTGCCCCTGGAGACTGATTCACAAAATCTTTGATCTCTAGAGAGTCCCCATCGGGTGATCCTTATGATAAGCCAAGATGGGGAAACACTGCTTTAAATGAGTAAAAAAAATGAATTTCTAAGGACCTGCAATCATCTAGTTTAACGTTGTCTTCTGATTAAGAAACCTGCCTAAGGAAGTCTTTGGTGCCTCAGGGCACCTTTTGGTGGTTAAAAGCTAATTTTCTTTCTTAAAGCAGTAAGACTATGGACTTTGGGCTCCTAAACATTTGAATTTGGACCTGTTACTGAAGAAAGACCTCCTTTCTCAACTCTTATTGCCGTATCTGTAAAATGTAAACAATGACAATCCCTTCCCTTGTGGGGATTCTTGTAAGATTAAATGAGATAATCTACCTATATGTAAAACACAGTTCCTGTACAGAGCAAAGTCTCAGTAATTAATGATAAATCATAACTGGGATTAGTCAGGGGCACCTGTCTAGTTTAGTCGGAAGAGCATGGGGGCGCCTGGGTGGCTCAGTCAGTTAAGCATCTGACTTCAGCTTGGTCCATGATCTCAGGGGCTCGTGGGTTAAAGACCCACATAAGCTCTGTGCCTATAGCTAGAAGCCCGCTTCGGATTCTGTGTTTCCCTCTCTCCTCTGCTCCTCCCCCACGCAAAATAAATAAAACATTAAAAAAAAAGAGCATGTGACTCTTGATCTCAGGGTCATGAGTTTGAGACCCATGTTGGGTGTAGAAATTACTAACAAAAAATAAATAAAAAGTAAGTAATAGTAATTAGGATCAGTCGTAATCAGGCTTCTTCCATTATGGTTGAGTAGCTCCTACTGAGCTTCGCCTTCCTGCTGATAACTATATGTTCTGGACAAAACAGGAAAAACAGTAATTTAAAGGCACTGGAGAGTGAACAAACGCAGGCAGATTCTCAAGAGGAATTGAAACTTTTAAAAAGGGAAGCACATGGATAAATTACCCATTTTTAAATAATACTTATTTTATGGGCAGGCGAAAGCTGGCACCAACCTATCACTAAAACTCTAAAGAAAATTCTCAATTTTTCTGTCCTAAACAACTAGAGGACAGTGTTGGGGACAGCCACAGATATTGACAAGTGTAAGGAAAATCCCAGAGATTTTGAAAGGGAGGTCAAGTTCTATTATAAACTCTGCCTAAACCTCTGTCAGCCCATGCATGCAACGGGCAATCTCCAGCTAAAGATTAAAGAACCCAGCTAACCTTTAAGGTGTTGTCCAGGAGGCAGTGTTTTTTTTTTGTTTTTTTTTTTTTAACGTTTTATTTATTTCTAGGAGAGAGAGAGAGAGAGAGAGAGACAGCATGAGCAGGGGAAGGTCAGAGAGAGAGGGAGTCACAGACTCTGAGACAGGCTCCAGGCTCTGAGCTGGCAGTCGGCACAGAGCCCGACGCGGGGCTCGAACCCACGAACCGCGAGATCATGACCTAAGCGAAAGTCGGACGCTTTACTGACTAAGCCACCCAGGCGCCCCAGGAGGCAGTGTTTTCAGTTTGAGTGTAACCAAATAATTGCTTGCTAAACCAGAAAATCTACACTCCTCAGAGGAATATAAAAGAATTCAGTACTAAAACATAATATTCACAATGTCAAGGATACAATCCCAAATAACTTGAAATTAAAAGAATCAGAAAACTATGATGTATTCTCAAGAAAAAAGACAAACTGACATGAGCAGGATTTTGAATTAGCAAAAAACATTTTTAAAAATGTATTTATTTGAGAGAGAGCACACACATGCACATGAGCAGGAAGAGGAGCAGAGAGAGAGAAGAGAGGGAGAGAATCCCAACAAGCTCCGTGCTGTCACCATGGAGCCCCATGCAGGGCTCAGACTCACAAACCATGAGATCATGACCTGAGCCGAAATCAAGTGGGACACTTAACCAACTGAGCTACTCAGGTGCCTCATAATTAGCAAAGACTTTAAAGTAACCGTTTAACTATGCTGAAGAACATAAAAAATAATACACTTACAATGAATGAAAATAAGGGAAATCTCAGCTGACATAATGAAGAATCATTTGTATAATCTAGAATTGAAAAATACAATATGCGAAATTTTAAAAAAATTACTGAATGAACTTAATAGAATATAGATAACAGAGGAAAATCAGTATGTTTAAAGATAGATTAATAAGTTATCCAATCTAGATAACAGAAAAAATGAAAAACTTGAATAGAGACTCAGGGACATATGGAATGATATTAAAAGACCTAATGTGTAAAATTGGAGTCTTGGAAGAAGAGGAGGGATGGAATAACTCTTAATTCTAACTCTCATCTGAGTGAACAGAGATGGGTAAACATATAGGAGGAAGCATGGAGAAATTTACCAGAACTTTGCTCCATGGGAAGAAACTCTTAGATGTCTTACTGTATTATCTGTTAAAACACTTTAAACTTTCGAAGCACAAAAGCATTTCCTATTTGAAGTGATTTTTTTTTTTTAATGTTTTATTTCTAGGATAGAGAGAGAGACAGCGTGAGCAGGGGAGGGTCAGAGAGAGAGGGAGTCACAGACTCCGAAACAGGCTCCAGGCTCTGAGCTGGCAGTCAGCACAGAGCCCGACGCGGGGCTCGAACCCACGAACCGCGAGATCATGACCTAAGCGAAAGTTGGATGCTTAACCGACTAAGCCACCCAGGCGCCCCTGAAGTGATTTTTTTTAAAGCTCTCTCTCTCTCTTTCTTCTTCCCTCCTTCCCTTGTTTCCTTTCCTCCCTCCCTGCGTACCTTCTCCTCCTCCATCCTCTCTCTTCCTGTCAAAAAATGTTTATTGAATCCCTACTGTATTTTCTGAAGAATAAAAGCTTTATTGAGTTCCTATTGCAAGCCCTCCACTAGGGAGTACCTATAAAGCTCTTTCGTTGTTGTTGTTGTTGTTAAGGCTCAATACTCCTGGGGTTGAACTAGGGGAGTGTGCTTCAGCAGTATTTTTCTCTTGCTTGATAGGCCTAGTTGAGTTGTGAAGGTTGGAGGCAAAGGACCACCACTGGAGATTCACCCAAGCACCAGATTCTCTCTACAACTTCCATATGCTCAGAACTGCAATAGAGATGGGGCTTCATGGCATCATGTATGTAGACAATGTAGATGATGTTGTGGTTTTTTTATAAGACTTCTAGGAGGTTTGCTGTTGTCATAGCATCCACTCTATCGTATTCGGTCTATTGTTACCAGAAGCTTTCTTTCCTGTTTTCCTTACTGTCTAGAAATACATCCCTTAAACTTCTCTACTGGGTAACTGGAGTGTTTTCTGTTTTGTTTTAGCCATGCAACATTGTCTTTTATGGGTTTTAAAATTATGTATCGGTTTTTAAAATTTTCTCAATCACTTCATCAACAGGCAAAAATAAGTATACTGCTTAACATATCAGAACTTGCAAATATTGAACCCTATCTACAGAAGGCAAAATAATCCCTAAAACCCAGAGGCCAGTTCATCTGCTGACCTCCAAAAACATGGAGATGAACATGACAGACAGACTGTCCCCCATCTAAACCTTCATTCACCACCATTTGATAACCCTTCTTGAGTCTCAGATCACCAGCACATTTCTTGCCAACAATCAATCATTAAACGTCCACGAAAACTTTCATCATCTTCTGTTGCAGAAATGGATGTGTCTTTCGTGGGTATCAACAGAAAATGTGTTGGTGCTTGAGGGAAAATGTCATGGCAAGCAAGACACTGGTCATCTTCAGAAATTATTTTGGCTGGGATTTCCTTGCAAATGATCTCCCCAAGGACTGTGTTGCTACCTGACTTGCTGGCCTGAGCCTTTGCAATCTCATCTATCATTTCGGCCTCTCTTCCGTGCAGCTGCCCCAGGGACTGGTGTGTTTTCTTTTTAATGAACTTAACACTGCTGTAAAATTTTAGTTACTCTAAGGAGCCTGCCCCACAAAGTCTAAGGGTTTTTTTTAAAATTCAAGTATAATTAACGTAGAATGTTAAATTAGTTTTGGGCGTAAACATAATAATCCAACAATTCTATACATTTCTCAGTATTCATCAAAATAAGTGTACTCTTATTCCCTTTTATCTAGTTCACGTATGCCCTCACTCACCTCCCCTCTGGCAACAACCGGATTGCTCTCTGTACTTCAGTGTCTGTGTTTTTTCCTTGTCTTTTTCTTTGTTCCTTTGTTTTCTTTCTTCACATATGAATGAAATCATATGGTATTTGTCTTTCTCTGTCTGACTTATTTCACTTAGTACTATGCCCTCTAGGCCCATCCATGTTGTTGCAAATGGCAAGATGTCATTCTTTTTTTATGTCTGAGTAATGTTCCACTGAATGAATGTGTGCGCACATGCGCGGGCACACACACACACACACACACACACCTGTTCTTTATCCATTCATCTACTGATGGACACTTGGATTGCTTGTCTTGGCTACTATAAATAATTCTGTAATAAGCATATGAATGCATATATCAAGTTAGTATTTTCTTTTTCTTTAGGTAAATACCCAGTAGTTGAATACTGGATCATATGGTAAATCTATCTTTAATTTTTTGAGGATCCTCTATACTATTTTCCACAGTGGCTGCACCAGTGTACATTCCCACCAAGAGTGCATAAGCGCTTCTTTCTCTGCATCTTTGCCAACACCTGTTATTTCTTGTCTTTTTAATATTAGTGATTCTTATTTGTTTGAGGTGATATTTCATTGTGGTTTTGATTTGCATTTCCCTGATGATTAGTGATGTTGAACATGTTTTTCACGTATCTGTTGGCCAGCTGTATATATTCTTTGGAAAAATGTCTATTCAGGTCTTCTTATCTTTAAATAAGATTATGTTTGTGTGTGTGTGTGTGTGTGTGTGTGTGCGCGCGCGCGCGTGTTGAGTCATATAAGTTCTTTATGCATTTTGCATATTAGCCGCTTACTGGATACATCATTTGCAAATATCTTCGCCCACTCAGTAAGTTGTCTTTTTGTTTTGTTGATGGTTTCCTTTGCTGTGTGAAAGCTTTTTATTTTGGTGTAGTCCCAATAGTTTAATTTTGCTTTTGTTTCCCTTGCCAGAGGAGACATATCTAGAAAAATGTTTTTATGACCCATGTCAGAGAAATTACTTTCTATATCTTCTTCTAGGAATTTTATGGCTTCCGGTCTCACATTTAGGTCTTAATCCTGACTATTTTTGTGTATGGTGTATGGAAATGGTCCAGTTTCATTGTTTTACAGGTAGCTGTCCAGTTTCCCAACATCATTTGTTGAAGAGACTGTCTTTCCCCCATTGGATATTCTTAGCTTCTTTGTCATAAATTAATTTACCATAAAAGTGTTGGTTTATTTCTGAACTCTATTCTGTTCCATTGATCTATGGGTCCATTTGTGTTCAATACCATACTATTTTGATTACTAGAGCTTTGTAGTATTTCTTGAAATCTAGGATTGCACTGCCACCAGCTCTGTTCTTCTTTCTCAAGATTGCTTTGGCTATTTAAGGTCTTTTGTGATTCCATGCAATTTTAGGATTATTCAGACTTGAAAAATGTTGGTATTTTAATAGTGATTGAATTAAATATGTAAATTGCTTTAGGGAGTATGGACATTTTGACAATATTAACTCTTCTAATCCATGAGCATGAAATATCTTTCCATTTGTGTCATCCTCACTTTCACTAATATTTTATAGCTTTCAGAGTACAGATTTTTCACCCCTTTGGTTAAGTTTATATCTAAGTATTTTATTCATTTTGGTGCAATTGTAAATGAGATTGTTTTCTTAATTTCCCTCTCACTATTTTGTTATTAGTGTATAGAAACAACATATTTCTGTATATTAATTTAGTATCCTGCAACTTCACTGAATTTATTTATCAGCTCTAGTAGTTTTTTGGTGGAGTTCTTAGAGTTTTCTGTGTATAGTATATGCCATCTGCAAATAGTGACAATTCTATTTCTATCAATCAGGATGACTTTTATTTCTTTTTCTTATCTGAATGCTGTGAATAGAACTTTCAGGACTGTGTTGAAGAAAAGTGGCAAGAGTGGGGCATCTTTGCTTTGTCCCTGATCTAAAAGGAAAAGCTTTCAGGTTTTTTGCCATTGAATATGATGTTAGCTGTGGGCTTTTCCATATGTAGCCTTTATTATGTTGAGGTATGTTTCTTCTAAGCATACTTTGTTGGGAGTTTTTAATTATAAATGAATGCTGTACATTGTCAATGCTTTTCATGCATCTTTGAGATGATCATATGGTTTTTATGGTTTTCTCTTATTGATGTGATGTAACACATTAATTGATTTGAATATATTGAACCACCCTACCACTCCTGGAATAAATCCTACTTTATCACAGTGAATACCTTTTTTAATGTATTCTTGGATTCAGTTTGCTAATATTTTGTTTAGGAATTTTGTATCTATGTTTATCATAGATATTGACCTATAGTTTTCTTTTTTTGTAATGTCTTTAGTTTTGATATCATAGCAAATATAGCCTCGTAGAATGAATTTGGAAGCTTTTTTTTTCCTTTTTGTGAATAGCTTGAGAAAAATAAGTATGAATTCCTCTTTAAATTCTTGGTAGGATTCACCTGTGAGGCAGTTTGGTTTTCTGGGAGAGTTTTGATTAATGATTAAATTTCATTGTTAGTTATCAGCCTGGTTATAGGAATTTATTATTTATCTAGGTTGTCTAATTTGTTAACATATAATTTTTCATAATATACTTTTATAATCCTTTTTCCCCCTGTGGTGTCAGTTGTTATTTCGCCTTCATTTCTGTTTTTATTTATTAGTACTCTCTCTGTCTCTTTTTTATGAGTCTGGCTAACAGTTCATTAGTTTTGTTGATATTTTTAAAGAACCAGCTCCTGGTTAGATTGATCTTTCCTATTGTGTTATAAGCCTCTACTTCATTTATTTCTGCTTTAATCTTTATTAATTCCTTTCTTTTACCAGCTTTGGCTTTGTTTTTCTTTTTCTAGGTCCTTTAGGTGTAAAGTTAGGGTGTTTATTTAAGATTTTTCTTGCTTCTTGATGTAGACCTATATCGCTATTGCCTTACTTCTTAGAACTGTTTTTTCTGCATCACAAAGATTTTGGATCATTGTGTTTTTATTTTTATTTGTCTCCATGTATTTTTTATTTCCTCTTGATTTCTTGGTTGACCCATTCAATGTTTAGTAGCATGTTGTTTAGTCTCCATTTATTTGTGTTCTTTCCAGAATTTTCTTGTGATTGATTTTGATTTTCATACTCTTGTGGTCTTAAAAGATGCTTGATATTATTTCAATCATTTTGAATTTATTGCAATTTGTTTTGTGGCCTTACATATGATCTATTTTGGAGAATGTTCCACGTGCACTTAAAAAGAATGTGAATTCTTCTGTTTTTATATGGAATGTTTTTCATATATGTGTTAGGTTCTACTGGTCCAATATGTCATGCAAAGCCACTGTTTCCTTGTTGATTTTCTGTCTGATGTATTCACTGATGTGAGTGGTGTGTTAAATTTCCCTATATTATTGTATTACTTTCGATTACTTCCTTTACGTGCTTTCACGATGGGTGCATATTTACATTACAATTGTTATACTCTCCTGTAGGATTGTTTTTTTAATTATGATGTAGTAATCTTGTCTCTTATTACATACAATCTTTGTTTTAAAGTCTGTTTTGTGCAACATAAGTATTTCTACCTCAGCTTTCTTTTTGCTTCCATTTGCACTCTAAGTGTTTTTCCATCTCTACATTTTCAACCTGCATGTGTCTTTGGGTCGGAAATGAATCTCTTCTAGGCAGCATACTGATAGGTCTTACTTTTTATTCACTCAGTCACTTTTGTTTGTAGCATTTAGTCTATTTACATTCAAATTAATTATTGATAGGTATTCCTTATGGCTAATTTTTACTTATTATATGGTTCTTTTTGTTCTTTTCTGTTCTTCTCTGTTCTTTTCCCCTTGTGGTTTGAAGGCTTTCTTTAGTGTTCGGCTTAGATTACTTACTCTTTATTTTTTCCATATCAGTTACAGGCTTTTGATTTGTGGTTACCATTAGTTTCAGAAATAATGTCTTACACATACAGCAGTCTATATTAAGTTTATGGCTGCTTACGTTTGAACTTATTCTAAAAGCACTAAATTTTTATTCCCCCTCCAATTTTTATGATATGATGTCACACTTTACATCCTTTTAGTTTGTGAATCCTTAGATGATTTTTTTAAATGTTTAGTTTTGAGAAGGAGAGTGCAAGAAGGAGAGGTGGAGAGAGCTAGAGGGACAGAGGACCCAAAGTGGGCTCTGAGCTGACAGCAGAGAGCCCAGTGTAGGGATCAAACCCACAAGCCATGAGATCATGACCTGAACCAAAGTCAGATATTGATCCAAATAAGCCACCCATATACCCCTTGGCTGATTTTTATAGATATAATTGATATTACTGCTTTAACTTCTGTACTGGTGTTATAAGGATTAATCTACTACTTTTATTATGTTTGTATTTATCTGTGAAATTTTTTCCTTTCATAATTTTATTATTCCTCATTATATCCTCTTTTTTTCCACTTAAAGAATTCCCTTAAACATTTCTTGGAAGGTTAGTTTAGTGGTGATGAACTCCTTAAACTTTTGTCTGTCTGGGAAACTATTCATCTCTCCTCTTTCAAATGATAATTTTGCTGGATAGCATTTGCTTTCAGCACTTTGAATATATCCTGCCACTCCCTTCTAGACTAAAGTTTCTGCTGAATAATTAGCTGAGAGCCTTATGAGGTTTCCCTTGTATGTAACTGTTTTTTTTTCTTGCTTTTAAAATTCTCTTAACCAGTACATTTTTTTTTTCTTTTTTGCCATTTAAATTATTATACGGTGTGGTGTGGACCAGTCCCTGAGTTGACTTTGTTGTGGTGGGGCAGGGGGCTCTCTGAGCCCCCTGGATCTAGATGTCTATTTTCTTCCCCAAATTATAAGAGTTTTCAACTATTATTTCTTCAAATAAATGTTCTGCTCCCTATTCTCTCTTTTCCTTCTGGAATCCCAATACTGTGAATGTGACTGTGCTTAATGATGTTTCTGAGTCCCATTAATCTATTACCATTTTTTATTCTTTTTAAAATTTTTTTCTGTTCAGTTTGGTTGCTTGCCATTACACTGTCTTCCAGGTCACTGATTTGTTCTTTTGCCTCCTCTAATATGCTGTGCATTCCCTCTAGTGTAGTTTTTCTTTAAGTTATCTAGTTCTTCATCTCTGACTGCTTCTTTTTTATATTTTCAATTTCTTTGTTGAAGGTCTCACTGATATCCTCCACTCTTTTCTCAAGTCCAGTGAGAATCTTTGTGACCATTCCTTTGATTTCTGTATCAGGCATACTGCATATCTCTATTTCAGTTAGCTCTTTTGCTTGATTTTTTCTATTCTTTCATTTGTATATCTTTCCATGTTTTTTTTAATGTGTTAGGAAATTCAGCTACATCTCCTGATCTTGAAAGTAGTGGCCTCACATAGAAGAATCTTGTCATGGTCTATAGCACAATGTCTCCCGCTGACCAGAACCAGGTGCTTTAGAAGTGTCTCTATGTGGGTTGCAAACCCTACTGTTGTAGCTGAGCTATATTTGCCTTTATTTCCGTCAGCTGCAGTGGCTCACTTTTCCCGTTGTTGGCAGGGTTTGCGTCCTGTGCTGTTAATGGGTCAGTCTGGAACTGCCAGAGGCTTATATTTGGGTGGTATCAGCAGGCAGACAGATACCTGCCTTCAGCATTTGTTGAGGCTGCAGTAGCACCAACCAGCAGAGTGCTCTCTCTGCCTTGTCTCCTGAACGATTTTGCTGGTGGGCGGGACCAGCAGTCAGACAAGACGCCAGTCCCTGACCATCTGTTGGAGCTGCAGTGACCCCAAATTACATGGTTCTCTCCCTGTGCTGCCCACACAGAGGGTTTTGTTTTGGGGTGGGCCAGCAGTCAGATCACATGTCTGCTTCATCTATCTGCTGGGGCTACAGCCAAACTGGTGTATGTGGTTATCTTCTTCTCTCTCTATGGCAGGAGTCACTCTGGAGTGGCATGGGTCTCTGCTGGGGCTGCTTGCAGGGTGTGTCGGGACAGGAGCAACTTTTGAAAACTGCCTATTGAGTGGGGTGGGTTGGATTGGGCAGGTCTGCAGAAGAATGTAGGAGATCAGTGCACTGTGTTATCAAGGGAGTTGGAGAGTGTTCTTGCCATTGTCTGTCTACTGAGGGTGGTGTTAGTGGTCCTGTGGTGGCAGTGAGGATGTGGCACCTGCCAGCTCTTTTGTTCTTGAAGAAGTTTCCTAAAGATCTCTGCCCCTCCAAAGCATGCTTTGAGGTTAGTAAATGACTCTCATTCATATCCCGGGCAGTTTTCAAACTGCTGCTGCTATGCTGTATCTCAGCATGGCGTTTTGTTGTATTGTTTCTTTAAGAGAAAGAACTTCATTTCCTGTCACCCCCTAACTCTCCCAGAGCTAAGTGAACTAAGTTTTAAAGCACCCAGAGTTAAGACTTGCTGAATACAAAAACGTGCATAGTTAAGATCCTCTGGTTTTGAAAGCCAAATGCTATGGGAACTCATTTTCCCAGTGCAGGTCCTGAGTCGGGGGTGGCTGGCATGGGGTCTGTTCCTCTCCTTTGTGGTTAGTCTTACCAGGATTTTGGTTCCACATCCTGTCTCAGCCCTTCCTACCCTGTTCAGTGTGGCTTTCTCTTTATGAATAACACCGGAAAATCTGTTCTGTCAGTCTTTGGGTCATTTTTTTAGGTTAACTACTTTGATGTGGCTATTGTCTAGGCGTGTCCATGGAATGAGGTGAGCTTAGGATCCTCCTACTGGGCCATCTTTTCCAAGATCTTAAGCTTCTTATTTTGAGATCTAGGGTCCTTGTGACTTACAGGCTCATTTTAAGCTCACTAACTAATTTATACACCAGTGCATCCTGTTGCTTCATGTCTCCACTTTTCTCCTCCTCTTCCTTTTATTTGCTTGATAGAGACCTATCCCACAATAAAATAATAAAAAAAGCATTTTTAGGTATGACCTTGTTTGAGAGTCATCTGAGACCATCCTAGTGAAATTAATCATTACTTCATTCATTCTATCCTATTAAATCGAGTCTAAAACACACTATTTGCCTCTATGTTTTATTATTTCTCAAATCAGGATGACTTTGCCATTGCTAGTATTTTATGATCACTTGTTGTCAGGCAGCAGTCATAGAATGCTTGTTTTCTCATGCACATACTCAGAGTTAGTTGTGGTTTATGGACTTATGACTGAACAATTACAAACCCTCATTTTTAACAGACTATTTAAGGAAGGCTTTCAAAAAGGATCACAAGTCTTAATTGTTTGAAATCTTTTGTTGACAACTTCTATAAGGTGTAGAAATGGTCATCATCAAAATTTGCAGATACTTGCAGAAAGAGTAACAGCAATTTGAAAGAAAATCCAATACTGTGTTGAAGGACACAGACATTAAAAATTCTGACTCAAAACATGATATTAAAAAGATAAACTCTTGGGGCACCTTAGTGGCTCAGTTGGCTAAGCATCCGACTCTGGCTCAGGTCATGATCTCATGGTTTGCGGGTTTGAGCTCCACATCTGGTTCTCTGCTGGCAACTTGGAACCTGGAGGCTGCTTTGGATTCTGTGTCTCCCTCTCTCTCTGACCCTCCCCTGCTCACGCTCTCTCTCTCTCAAAAATAAATAAATGCTAAAGAAATAAAAAAAAATAAACTCTGAATTGGAAGAAGGTTTAGGAACACCTTACTTTATATTTTCCTTTTAATGTGTATACAATATAATAAAGCTCTACATCTAAACAAGTTTAAAAAGTTCTCTCAGTAAGTAAATATTCTAAGTGATAAGAAAGCATTGTGTCATAATTTGAGTGGCAGTAATTTTCCTTAATGATACATAAAATGGTGCATTTTATAATCTATTGTGTCTTAGATTTTATAAAATATAGTATTTTTATATATTTTGTTACTGCATCTTTACTTTAGTATTTCATCTATTTGTTTGAAATCTACTGAAATATATTAGCTATTAGCTCCTTAAAAGCCAAATGATGATGAAATGCCTGGGTAGCTCAGTCAGTTGAGCATCTGACTGGATTTTAGCTCAGGTCATGATATTAGGGTTGTGGGTCTGAGCCCCAAATCTGGCTCCATGCTGAGTATGGAGCCTGCTTAAGATTGTCTCCTTCTCCCTCTTTTTTTCCTCTGCCCTAATCCCCTGTGTGTGTGTGTGTGTGTGTGTGTGTGTGTGTGTAAAATCTTCCTGCATGAAGTACCATGTCTGGTGAATGGAAGACTTTTTATGACTATTTCTTAAACAATGTTGGTAAAGGGGACCAAGAGCTGACAGTCAGCATTAAAAAGATAAGATGGGTCAAAACTAGTCCTAGGTTAAGTGTGCGCTAGGCACAAAACCTCCTTGACTAACCCCTTCCATTCACTACTTAGATAACAAAGTTCTTTTTCTCTACTTCCAGAACACCTGACTCTAAGACAGGCTCTAGGAAGGGTCTAGAAGCCACTATGACAGAAGTGCAAATAGGAGAGGAGTTGAATCTTAGAAATTCAATGTGAGTGGCTATGCAGCCATGTGGTAGTGATAGATGATTAGCATCCAGAGTAGTCTGGGATCAGTGGGGAAGAAGGGCAATTGAAAGATACAGGTTTTATTTACATTTATGGTCTTTAAGCATTTTTTGTTTAATTGACCTCCCACACATTTTCAAATTGATCTCAAACATTCTTCATCACAAGTTTAAATCATTGCAAAGGATGGATTTTCTGGTACTTTGTAAATACTTACATTTAAATATGAAAGCTAATTCACTATTTTAAATGTATCCAATGGAATTCAAGCATCATAATAATTTAATATGTACTATCATCCAATTTAAATATACAGTAAAGCCTTAGATTGTGAATATCTTGCTCTACAAGTGTTTCACAGATGAGCAAACATTTCTAATAAATTCTAACTTGATAAACGAGTGATGTCTCGCAATACGAGTAGTGTGCGAGACCAAACATCACGTGATCAAAACTGAGCTGGTGGTGGTCCTCCTCCTCCTCCCTCTCTCTCTCTCTCTCTCTCTCTCTCTGTCTCTCTCGCTGTGGGATTATGGATGATTGTCAACGCAATGTCACATTTCCAAAAAATCCTCAAAAGGAGGTAAAAGCAAGGCGTCATTAGATAGGTTCCTTGTTAAAGTTGCATAAAAAGAAAAAGATTCCATTGAGCCAAGAAAGCAATGATTCAGTAAGTGACAGTGAAAGTTGTCCTACACAATAATCCTCCTCTGTCTTGTCTCCCTTACACCATCCACACAAGTTTTCAAAGGTATGTGCAAGTTAATTTGTATGTGTGTGTGTGTGTGTGTGTGTGTGTTTTATTTTATTATTTTGTATTATACTACAGTATTGTAATATTTTTATATGAATATTTTAGGGTTGTGGAATGAATCATCTGAGTTTCCATATTTCTTATGGGGAAATTCACTTTGATATACAAGTGCTTTGGATTATAAGCATGTTTCCAGAATGAATCATGCTTACAAACCAAGGTTTTACTATATATCATTAAGCTCTTTTTTAAATTTGGAAACTTACAATCTTTCCCTTGTCTTCTCGAACTTGTGTTTCCAATTTCAGGAAAGCATAGTATACCAAAAAGACTCTATCAGACTTAACAAATGACAAGTGTACCTAATATTTTAAAATTTAGGTACTCTGTTTGCCCAAATCCAACATATACTTAGAAAAGATGGGGGAAAATAAAGCCTATTTACACTATTTACACTTTTCTGGTATTACACATTTGATAAAATACTATTATCTTGTGGCTTAAATAGTTTTTCTACTTGAAAACTTAGAGTAGAAAATTTTGCTCCTTAATGATCAACACAGGATTATTAAGAAAGCAACAGCACATTGTCAAACCAATCAACCAAGTCAGGCTTATTTCATCTCAGGAGATGTCTGATTTCATTTTCTTAATCTAAAATTTAGATTGCAAACTGCAAAACCAGTAGAAAGAGATCTCATATACTCTTTGCCCAGTTTCCCCCAATGGTTGCATCTTACACATCAAAACCAGGAACCTGAGTTGGTACACTGTGTGTGTAGTCCCAGGTCATTGATTACATGTATATATCTATGTAACCATGACTGCAATCAAGATACAGAACTGTTCTATCACCACAAAGATCTTCCATATGCTACCCTTTTCCTCACTGCCATCCTTAACATTTCTGGCCTAAGTCTATTATTTTATTTTTTGTTTTTGTTTGATCCCTCTGTCTCTTATTCTCTTTTTTCTCCTGTCTCCCTGTGGGCTTCTTGATGTATTTTAGAATTCCATTTTGATATTTTTTTGTTGCTTACTCTAGATATTACATTATACATATATAAGTTATCACAATTTCCTGCTATTGACATTTGATCAGTTTGAGTGAATTATAAAAACTATACTTCTCATTTACTCCTTTACTCTTCCCCATTTGTAATATAATTGTCCTACATATTCCGTCTATGTATGCTGAGAACTACACCAGAGAATATTACAATTTTTGCTTCAGCCATCAAACACAATTTAGAGAACTCAGAACAGGAGGTCTATTGTATTTACTCATGTTTTTATTCTTCCCATTGTTCTTTCTTCTTTAATAATGTTTCAAAATTTCTTCTTTTAGCATTTCCATTATGTTTCAGGAAGTTCCTTTAAGCTATTCTTCTATGGTAGGTTTACTGGTGACAAATTCTTACTCTTCTTCCTTCAGAGAATGTCTTAATTTTAATTTTGTTTTTATTTTTTAGAGACAGAGTATGAATGGAGGAGAGGGAGAGAGACACAGAGAATCTGAAGTAGGTTCTATGCTCAGAGGGGAGCATCACATGGAACTCAATCCCACGACCCTGGGATCATGACCCAAGCCAAAATCAAGAGTTGGATGCTCAACTGACTGAGGCACCCAGGTGCCCTTAATTTTTATTTCATTCCTGAAAGATACCTTTGTTGGATATGATATGATTCTGGGTTGAAAATTCTTTTCTTTTAGCCCTTGAAAAATATTTCACTATTGCTTTCTGGCCTCCATGTTTTCTGATGAAAGACCTTAGAATTTTTCCCTTGTAGGTAAGGTGTTTCTTTCTTGATGCTTTCGAATTTTTTCTATATTTAGTGTTCAGAAATCTGATTATGTTGTGTCTTGGCATGTTTAATCAGTTTAGGGTTTGCTCAGCTTTTGAAGTATGTATATTTATATCTTTTTCCAGATTTATAAAATTTTTAGCCATTACTTTTTTGAACACTTTTCCAGCACCGTTCTTTTTCTTCTCTTGTTCTGAGACATCAACAGGAATGTTAGATCTTTTGTTTTTGTTTTAGGCACAAATCCCCAAAGCTCTGTTATTTTTTTTTTTCCAGTCTTTTTTTTGTTAGTTGTTCAGATTGGGTAATCTCTATTGTTCTATCTTCTAGTTCACTGATTCTTTCCTCTACCCTCTCCATTCTGCTGTTTACCCCATTGATTGAAACTTTTATTTCAGCTACTGTATTTTTTTATTCTAAAATTTTTATGTTGTTCTTTTTCATATCTTTCATTTTTTGCTGAGATTTTCTAATTCTTTGCTGAGACTTCCTTTTTTTTTCATTTGTTTGAATCATGCTCATAATTGCTCAAATATTTTTATCATAGCTGCTTTGGAATCTATCAGATAATTCTACCATCAGAGTTATCTTAGTGTAGGGGTATATTATTATCTTAACTCATTTTTAAAGATTTTTTTTGGTTCTTGGTGTGATTAGTAATTTTTATTATATCTTGGACATTTTGAGTATTGTGTAATGAGATTCTTGATTTTATTTAAATGTTTTGTTTGAGCAGATGTCCTCTGACACCATACTGGTTGAAAAAAATGGGCATCACTTTGTTGTTCTTAAGTGGATGTAGATGTCTGGGTTCCATTAAGACTCTGGGAGAGGGTGCCTCCCTATTGGGCAGGGGTGGACATTTAGGCTCTCCATGTGGACTTCATTGACACCATGGATAAGGGAGCTCTCCTTGCCACTGGGTGTTGGGAAAAGTCCTGGTTCAATACTTGGAATTCTTTGACACCACCCTGACCAAAGGAAAGCAAACTTGTTATGGCCTGATGAGATGGAAGTCTAAGTTCTCTACATGGCCTTTGCTGGTGGGATGGGAATATGGCTTCGTTTTTTCCCATGGTGGTTGGAATAAGGAATTTATTGTCTAGAAGTTTTTTTTTTTCCTCTTGATAGGCACCCCTTTCTTGATCCTTGGCTAGAAAGAGCAGATTTTTTTCCTGTACCTGTTGGTGTTTCGGGCTTTACTAGTGTCCAGTCCAGGGCAAGAGAGAAAGCAGAAAAAACAGGTAACTCATTGCTCTGTTTTTCCATAGGCCCCCAAATCCTTCACCTGTCTGCCTTTTCTCTACCTTTCAGAGACTTGTTTTTTATGTCTGTAGTTTTTGGTTTTACTTAGTAGGAAGAATATAGAGAAGTGTGCCTACTCCATCATTTTCTAGAATTACAAATCTCACTTAATTCATTTTTAAACTAAATAAATGTGCCAATAAGTAGATATTGAGTTATATAATAGAACCTCTGAATAAATAAATTATGGACTGCATTATATAAAAGTGATGAGTAAAACAGTTGAATCCATATTTAAATATTTTAATCTAATAGCTCTAATTCATTCTTGTGTGTACTAACATATATAGATAAAATAATTCAATATGCAGTTTACCATTACCTAATTAGTAACAAGGTAGTGTAATATATAGGTAAAATGATGAGTTACTAAAAATGTAGAAATCATAATCAAAGTCATTGTATTTCTTAGGTATGTGTGTATGTGCACATGTGTCTGGCTTTTAGGTATATTTCAATAATATTCAGGTATAAATAAAAATAACACCATAATTTTGACACTAAAATAGTTTGATACGATCCAAATTCCTACATATGAAACAAAAGAGAAAAATATATTAACTGCTGAAAATCAATTAGTCTGGAACCTATTAATTTTATATTTTATTAATAAGGAGTAGAAATATTAAACTTTTTATGAGATAAACCTTATAATATTTCAAGGCATGACTAGATAATAGATTTAACTGCCTTATTTAATAATAAACCAAACCAAATCCTAAAAGAAACCATATAGAAATTTTTCTGTGGGTTTTATCTAATGTACCTTAAAATATTAGAAATATCAGAAAACACTCTAGTTACATTTAAAAGATCTGTGACACCAACTCATACTGTTTTTGGCTGACGGAAGGTAATTTCTTTCTTTCTACTTTCTTTCTTTCTTTCTTTTTTTTTTTCTTTTTTTTTTGGCTGATGGAAGCTGCTTTTTTTCCCCAGCTAAAAACATATCTTAGGGATGAGCATTGAGAATAGCTGAAAAGAAGTGCTTACATTTAAATACATAAAAAGGGACCTTTTTTGGTATCAAATATTTCCCACAGATGCTCCTTTTGCCTTGCTCTCAACAGATTCCACCTCATAAATAATGAATTCTTTGATAATAGGGGATAGAAAAAGTGAAGTCATTAAATAAAAATTATCATTATTCCCACTTTACTTCATTTTTATTTTTTACTATCAGCCCCATTTTATAGTGTATCTGCATTTTGAACATCTAAACAAGGACTCTCTTTTTTTTTTTTAATGCCCATCTTCATTCTTATCAGGAGTACAAAAAAAAGAAGGAATGACTGGAGCCTAACTTACAGTGTCTTCAGTAGTCGAGGAAGGAGGTACGTTCACATTTTTTTTTTTTTGATACCCTGACAATTTTTACAATGGAGGTGGGGAGTTAGGTCATTGCTCATTTTTGGTAAAGTGAGAAAGGGGCTAGTGGTGAACATAGATGCACGATCAAGTGAATCCATTTTAGGAAAGGCTCTGAGTCAAATTTGAGAAACTGGAAATTGATTTCCCAGAATTATAGGGGAATTCTGGTTCAAGATGGCAATATAGGATCCTAAACTTACCGCTTCCCACAAACACACCAAATCCACAACTACATATGGAATAACTTCTTCTGGGGAAAAAAAACCCCTTAAAAACAAGCTGACTCACTCCTACACATCCAGCAAACAAAAGGAGACCCACAATGAAGCAGGTTGGACAGGCTAGGACACAGTTTAGCCAAAAACAACCCCACAGCATGGTGACTATAGTTAATAATACTGTATTGCATATTTACAAATAGCTAGGAGCATGGATCTTGAAAGTTCTCATCATAAGAAAAATATTTGCAACTAGGTATGGTGATGGATGTTAGCTGGACTTAGTGTGGTGATCATGTTGCAGTATGCACAGATATCAAAATGTTACACTATATACCTGAACCAATATGTTACCTCAGTTCTACCTCAATCAGGCAAAATGCTTTAAAAAACTATAGGAATTCTTATCCTCCTGGGAAGCATATTACCGGGACTGTGAGTACCTCAGTTTGACAATCCCTACACAGATCACTGCACTGGTGTATGGGCCTTGGAATGTGAGAAGGAGGAAAAGAATTGAGCTGATATTAAGAATCGAAGAAGAACGACTCTTTCAATAAGTATAGGCATACCTTGTTCTATTGTGCTTCACTTGATCATACTTGGCAGATACTGCATGTTTTACAAATTGAAGGTTTGCAGCATCGCTACATGGAACACATCTACTGGCTCCATTTTTGCAACACTGATAGCTCACTTCCTGTCTTCCTGTCACATTTTGGTAATTATCAAAATATTTCAAACTTTCGCATTATTATTATATTATGGTGATCTGTGATTGGTGATTGCAGCTCGCTGAAGGCTCAGGTGACAGTTAACATTTTTTAGCTAATGTAACTTTTGATTAAGATCTGCACATTTTTAAAGATGTTGTTATTCCACACTTAATAGACTACAGTATAGTGCAAATATAACTTTCATATGCACTGGGAAACCAAAAAATTATTTTATTGTGATGCTCACTTTATTGCGGTGGTCTAGAATTAAACCTGCAATAACTCCATCTGTATTAGATTATCAGTGTATTTGGTGGCAACACTAATACAGAGGCTGTGGGAGATACCAGAACACCTGCTGAGTTTAAAACCTTAGAATTGGCTTCTTTTTGAGTGGGGTAGAATAACTATATATTTATTCCCTTTTTGAGTACTCTTCCTTATTTCTGAAATTTTGACTCTCTTCATTAAAGTTATATGGGGTAATCACCCACTGATAGAGGTTTAAAATTAACTGGAAATGTACAAGGGTCACTAGTTGGATTAATTAAATTGTATGATAATGTTCTCTCAGGGCTAAAAATACTTTACTATGCTTCCTTTCTCATAAAGGTGGCGAGTGTGACCTTCATCGATAACATTGGCATTTGTGAAGATAAAAGATAAAAGAACTTGCAGTTTGCTTGTCCAGCAGTTAGAGAAATCTTTAGAATTTTTGCAGCTGAAATTAAAATCTATTGGTTATGGATTACTAACATTGTAAAAATCAGAGACTGGAAGCTGATGGTGCATAACATCCTTGAGTTAGAAAGAGTGAATTGATACCATCACTGTTTCTTAAAAGCCCGAGTAAAAACCTTATATGTCAGAACCCACAGGCATTTGGAAGCCTTCTAGTCTTCCAAATCCCCACTCATTAGCCTCGTCCAAGCCCAGTGTGGTTAGTTTGCAACTGGTCATTTCCCTCCTTTGCCAAGTCTTGTGAGAAGCTTATCAAAACATTTGAAGAGGATGTAAGAAGGAAATTAAATGAAGTAAAAACCAGGCAGCCAAGAACTATGGTGGTTATCACTGAATATGGACACTTTTGACAGAGTCAAATCCTCTCCAGCTTCCTGAAGAGAAATCCTGTAGGATCTTAATGTATGAGAGTCATCTATTCACTCACTTTGTTCTGTATCCAAAAAAGGAGGATTCATTTGGGGAAATAGCATTTCCACCCATCTTGGAAGAACCCCTCTGAAGCAGGAAGTAGAATGGAGTACTTGATGCCTTTATTTAAATCATGACCAGGACTACATTTACAATTTTGTGAAGTCCTTCATTAAAAATTCCTTTGAAGAAACTACAACTAATTTATGCCAAAAGAACAGGACAACAGAAAATGTGCTTCTTCTCACATGTTATGGCTGGGTGAGTTGCTGCTAATCAGTGAATCTGTAAATTTGAATTGTATTTTTGTGCTTTTCTCAGTAAGCCTATAGTAGTGATAAGCTTGGGATCGAGGTTTTATAGAGACATCTTTTAATGGATTTGATGTAAAGCACCACGAAAGTTTATAATAATTTTAATTGATAATAAAGAAGCAGAGGAGCCGAACAGAAGATAGTGTCTTAGTGTTTAGAGACCTTGAATTTATTGTTTCCCTTTGCAAAATCTATTAGTCACTTCTGACAAGATGCTGGCAATTCCAGGTGTTTGCAGTTGCCTGACCCTTCAAAGCTACTCTCTGTGGGCTCTTTATCTGGCTGGGCTGCTGGAGGCTCTGGCTGTTTTATAACTATTATTTGATTAAATATTTAACAACTTGATTAAGGAGGCATTTTCCTCATTTTGCATCTAGGAAGTATGAGGTTCAGAGAGGGTTTGCCTGTGGGTCACAGCTGTAGTCACTGTCAGAGGTAGGATTCAACCCAGGTTTGCTGGACTCAGCTGGGCATTTTCTCTTACTATGTTATTCTACCCACCATCCACTGAAGCAAGGGACAGAGTGAACCCAGTCAAAGGTTCTCAGGAGCTACCTGACAGTTTCTGTCCGACTTGCCTGGCTGAGAGCAGGCAAATCTCTAAGAATATTCCCCATGGAGCAGCTAGTCCCATCTAGTTCCCATAGTCCTGGCTTGTAGAAGAGGGTTGAACTCTAAATTAGGATTCACAGCCCCATCTCTATGCCTCCTATCCATCCTATAGAGCTCAGCCTAGACTCGATACCCTCAAGAAAACCTTCTCTGACTCCCTTCTAAAGTGGGGTTCCAGATCATAATGCTTATCAATCATGTTTACTTATCTGTGTCACCCATTAGACTATGAGATTTGTGAGTGCTTTGTCTATTGTTATTTTCTTGGTACCTAGCAAAATGTCTAGAGCTCAAATGTTTGTTGAATACATGAACAATGTCACTAGCTTCCCGAGAGACTTTGGAAAGATATGTGTGTTCAGGTGTCAGTTTCCCCTAGTGAAAAATGAAGAGCTTTTCCTCTATGATCTCTAAAATTACTTCAGATGTAGAGTTTTGCAATGTTGGTGGAGGCTATCCATTCCATTAGAGAATATTTTAACTCATTGATCTAAATTCCTGGAGGCTTTTCTTGCTTATTCCTGTGGGGAAGGGAAGGTCTCCTGTCTTATTCCCTCTGTTTCCCAGGACCTGTGGTACATGCTCAATATATATTCATTGAATGGATGGATCCTTGGTCTTTAGTTCCCAGTGTCCAATATGCAAAGACAACAAGCTCTACTTCATCGGCATGACCACATGGCTTCATACAGGGAGGATTCTATATTTCAAAATGCTCCATAGCTGCTTTCTGTTAAAGATATCTAGTTAGAGGTGGTGGGCAAAGGCTCAGTTCCACTTTAAGCCATAGAAGCTTAGGCCTCTAGCGATTTTGAATATTGGATTAACATTCACAGTTGAGGAAATCTGAGATCATTGGGACTGGAGTGATTTTTCTAGGGTCCCATGCAGGAGTGGCAGAGCTACAACTCAGCACCAGGCCTTCTGATACTAAACCTAACACATTTTTAATTTTCCATGTTGCTTACAATAAGTCAATTATTTTGGCTCACCGAGACTAGCATTCTGAATATGCATGTCACTGAGCACATACAAGAATGACTTGCTGCAAACCCATTTCTATTCCTTGAAACAATGGCAAGCATGTCTCTTAAAAGGACATCTTCACAATGATGACTTTGAGAGGAGAACATGCTCACCGAGACTCTCATACATACAATACCTTTCTTTGTTTGATATTACTCAAATTCCCACTGGGAACCAGGAATTTCCTGCTTCTCTTTACCTCCTTCCAGAGGACCAATAACTAGTGTGTTCTATCTCTACCCTTGAAACTCATATTACACTGTATGTTAACTGGAATTTAAATAAAAACTTGAAACTACAAAAAATAGTGTTATCTATCAATCAATATGTTGTGTATTTTCTCCAGACTGTCAGATTCCTAAAGGCAATGACCATGGGTATTCTTTCTGAAAATTCATGTCTGTCACGATAATTATCACACTGACACTCCTAATCCAGAGATGCTGAGGGTCCTAAAGAATTGAAGTGACTTATCTATGCATTATCAGTGAGGGAGTTAAATGTTGCGTTATTGAAACAAAGCAAAAACTTAAATAACTGCTTATTTAAGATATGGCAGTTTCCTTCACTGTTAGGGGTCTCCTCCAGGCTTGCTGATTTGGCTCCTGAGCCTGCAGTTTCATCGGCTGCAATTCCGTGGATCAATCTCTCCGGCTTCATCAATTGTCACGCTGCTTCTCTTTTAATGCAGCATAAGAAACTATTTTAATAATGCATTTGTTGTACAACGAGATCCTCTTAAATCTAGTTCTGATGGCCATTTGGAGACACAATATGCTTATAGTCTCAAATTTTACTGTTGAAGAAAACTGAAATCTGAATATTTCCCGATCATTCTGATAAATTTTCATCACGGACCCTCATGTGAATAGTACAATTTAGCCAATGGCCTCTTATAGATAATAGACCAATATATCAGAATTAAACAGAACTGAGTCCATGCATCTTTTAAAATCATCAGATACAAAGTCCTCCTGGTCACATAAATATAAATGAAAGCTTGATTATATCAGAGTCTGCAGGCATACAGCGTGTGTGATGATAGCCAGCATGCCTGCAGAAGCTATTGATTGTTAAAGTCAGAATATGAATTTTTCCAGCAGTGTCTCCAGGCTTGGACTCTTCAGTTTTCTCTTGTTGGCCACGTTTTATAAAACCTGTATTTTTGCCCCTCTGTGTGCAGGAGGGAGGAACCATTCTTAAGAGGCCGGGACAGTGTTCTGGATGTCAGCACAAGGTGTGGTGCGGGGGCAAATGCATTCCCCCCCGCAGACTGCCATGTGCTTGCCCTGGTGTCTTCAGCTCAACACGACCACTGTGGTTCTCAGCGGGAAGCTCCTGGGAGGCTAGAGGATTGCGCCACTGAGCTGGGGCTGACACAAGCTATGCTGCAGATGGCTTTTCTTTGGTCTTTTCCAAGAAAATCCTGACATTTTTCAGAGTTCCTTTTCATTTCTCCTACAACCCAGCATCTGAGGGAGAATCCTCAGGTAGAGCAGGAGGCACTGGGGCTTCACAGAGGTGAGCAACAGGTGGCATTGGCAGAAAGAGTGGCTGAGTGTGCCTTTCTTCCCTATGATCTCAGGAAGGGACACATGTGACCTCAAGGAAGTGCTGGGTAGGAGTTCAGAATTTCAACATGTTAATTTGAACCATGTGAAGTTATTTTCAGTCAACCATCTTGACATATACCAAGCGTTCTTTAATATGGCTCAACCTGACAGAAGGGGCTTAGGAACTGCAAGTTGGAGGTGGGGACTTACGAGACTTGTAATTTGGTGTGGAAAAAAAAAAAAGTCAAGGGAGGCAGTAATGGAGATTTTTAGGTTGGGGGGGGGTTGCTGAAACCCTGTCTATGTGCCACCCCTTGACACCACCACCTTTTCTAGTCTTGATGAAGAAAAGGCAAGTGAGTGAAGGGGCCTGATAAAACCACCAGTAGTTAATACTAGTACAGGGTACTTTCACACATACACACATTACTTCCCTTTCCTTTTCCTTTTTGATTCTTCCTAGCTTTCATTTGCCAGTGACTCAAAGAAGAAAGAAAGAAAGAAGAGATTCACTAGGAATTAGAAAATATCCTCAAAATATATCACCTATAAATAGAGTCAAAATTCAGTGAAGCAGAATCAGGCGTATCTGAGTCATAAGCTGTGATTTTACTAGTGTAAGCACCTACAGGATTAATTTTTCAGTAGGAAAGAATATATTTTGAAAATTAAAGAAAACATACTTTAGTGGCGGAGTTTTGTGTAGCACAAGAATCCTGGCTGAACAGATTGTATGCTCATGACACTGGTAAGGCATTCTCTCATCCCCTGGGACTCGGCGCGCACCGTGCACGCGTGTGTGTGTGTACGTGTGCGCACATGCACACACATTCATGAGTATGTATCTTTGTGTGTGACTTAGAAGACTACAAGGACATTCATAGTTATATAAACCTCTTTATGAGTCAGTCCTCTTTCTTTATCCCACCTCCCAAATATTTCGATGTCAGCCTTGGATGGCCCTTTGTGGAAGGAAAAAGTCTTGGTGTTGTGTCCTCAGCACAAGACTACCTAAACCCCTCAGCGGGATGGTCCTGGAATGTTAAAGCTATTCATTTCACAATTTAAATGCTCTGTAGAACATAAGCATCCTAGGAAGAGTGGCATGCATTGAGTTTTTTATTTTCATCACTTCCAATCCCCACTCTGTTATCAAGTCCAACTTTTCTTTCCCTACATGATTCCCTACATGATTTTCAAAAAAAATTTTTTTCTTGCTGGGTCTACTATCACTGCCTTGGTTCAGTCTTCCATCATCTTTTTCCTGGACTCCTGAGGCCACCTCCTAGTGATGTGTCAGTCTCCAGGATTCTGGGATTATCCTCCTCAAATGCACTCTCCACACTTCCATTCCAACACCCAAAGCTGACCAGTTACTAAAATTTGTCAAAACCTTTTCTTCACAGAGTAAAATCTAAGTACCAGTCATTACATACATTGGCTCCCTCCCCAGCCCCAAGAAATGATCCCTCCTCTTATACTTGTAATTTGCCATTTTCAGCACAGGGCTTCACAGAATGAAGCCTCTGGGCCTTCTGCTCAGGCCCAGAATGATCTTCTCCAAACCCAGGTCTGTAGTATTTTTACATGGTCACACCAATGAGGAAATGTGCTTCCGTTAATTCACCCCTTTCCTCATTCATTCTTTCTCTGCTCTATTGTAATGGGTAGAAGGCTAAACCATGGATGGTACTAACCCTTCTACCTCTACTTCAGGATGAATACTTGGTTTCAACAAGTAGGTCTTTGGGGCAGAAGGGAAAACAGAGGGCACTTTGACTAGGGTTAATTATCTAATGTTATTCCTTAGACATAGGTTTTAACTTAGTGTCCACGGACCTTGTGTGTCAATGCATTTCTTTCTGTGGAGAAAGTCTGTAGCTTTATTTAGATTCTTAGAAGTATCCAAGAGCTAACAAGATTAAGAATCATAACCATAGAGAAAAGTGTGTCTGTGTGTTTATGTGTGCGGGCATGTTCCAACTACTCCTTTATTTATTCTTGGAAAATTTCCTTCCATTTTAGAACATTTCTACTCACATGTTATTTGCAATAAATTGCTTTTTTTTTGTACATTCCCATTTATGACTCAATTGAAAAATCCTTACTGAAATTTTAAGCCATTCTTTATCTTTTCTATAAAACCATATTATTAGTCAAAACAGATGTTTGACAGTCAATAGAGAACATTTATGCCTGGGCTTTAAACTTTGTGAAAGATGTCAGATTATAGAAATAATGATTACTTTTATCACAGATCTATTACTAAAATCAAAGTCACAAAATAAAATTTGTCAACACAAGTTAGAAAAGGCTAAAACAACAATAACAGCAGCAACACAGATATAAGAAAATACCCAATGTGGTTAAAAGTACTGTTCTTAAAAATATATACTTAAATCTAACAGGATAAAATCCACAAAGAACTGTGCAGACAGATTAAAAGCCTATCAAATGCTCAGTTAAAACATAATTATCTGATAAGACTGTGGATGTGAAAGAGGATTTTTATTTTGAAAGAAAAATTATCTTAGGGGTTGAAACAGAGAAAATTTGCAAAGATTGTATGAGGGAATTTGTAAACATTTCCCTTGATATCTAAATGCATAAATCTTATGGTGAAAGAATAAAAGTTTAGACTTGTAAACACAGTTGGGAAAGACTGATGTTTTTATGCTAGGAAGAATAAGGCTATTTATTTTTTGTTATTTAATTTAATTTTAATTTAATTATTTAATTAATTTAATTATTTTAATTTTAATTTAATTATTTAATTAATTTAATTATTTTAATTTTAATTAGATTAATTTAATTATTTAAACAATTTAATTATTGTTATTGTTGTTGTTTCTATATGTACTAAGTTTCCTATGACCTATTGTGCCTGGGGGTCTAGTGGGATAAATGTTACTCTGGGAAATTTAGGTAGGGATTGGTCTTCTCCCAGTGTAGATAGGCATCAGATAGTTGAAACTACAGAAACGATGTAGAATGTGCAAGATGAAGAAGGAGAAGAAAGAATTAGAAGAGGGAGGAAGAGGAAAAGAGAGAGAGAGTAAAGAAAGAATAAGAGAAGAATGAAGAAGCTAGAAGTAAAGGGAAGGGTTGGGGAGAGAGGCGGTTAGAAACTGCTGTAAACTTGGCTTCCCAGAATCCTATTGTGGGCTGGAAGGCCTTCTTTGTGATTGATGTGTGATTCTAAGGAATCTTGGGAATCATGTTTTCTGTCCCCCTAAATTGTCTGAAAAAAATTTTTTTTAATGTTTTATTTCTAGGAGAGAGAGACAGCATGAGCAGGGGAGGGTCAGAGAGAGAGGGAGTCACAGACTGAAACAGGCTCCAGGCTCTGAGCTGGCAGTCAGCACAGAGCCCGTCGCGGGGCTCGAACCCACGAACCGCGAGATCATGACCTAAGCGAAAGTCGGACGCTTAACCGACTAAGCCACCCAGGCGCCCCAATTGTCTGAAAATTTTAAGGAGGAAACTATGTAAAGGAGGGGTCCCAAAAGACTGCCTATTTGAGAAATGTAAGATAATTGCCTTTACATAAGGTCTGAGCTGGGGCCAGAATTTACAGAACAGAAAATTGATCTCAGGGCAAAAGACATGAACTAATGTGTTTATGCCATGGGATTACTGGTCCTACTGTGTACCCAGCCATTCATAGGTAGCCAGCCTGATAGCTCAGTGGAATGGTCCGCTGACAACTAAATTACCACTCTGGTTGTATAACAGCTCCTTGTGCGGGTTGTGTGCTATTCTACAAGACGTGGATTCAACACCTATCAGCGCCCAATATCTGGTGCTGCTTCCTCCATAGCCACAACACAGGGATCCTGAGACCAAGGAAGTGAGCATGGCACATCTCACGTTTATAACTAAATCACTCTGATGCCTTTATTTCCTTTCTTTGTATCTTGACAAATTGTTTTCAGGGTGTTGATAATCCTGAGAGAAATGTTTCCTTCATCAAGTAATGCAATAATTTTGGAAGCTGAGATCCCTACTTGGCCATCTAGCATTCCTCTTGCTTCTGGAAAACCGGCAAAAATAAGGGTCCTGTGTTCACTGAAGTGGTTGATCCCTATTATCAACGGAAAATAGGATTGCTAGTGTACAATGGAGACGTGGAGGATTTTATGGGGAACTCAGGGGAGATGATGGTTCCTAGTTTTTCCTTAACCAGTGATAAAGATAACAAAACTGCAGCAACTTTTTATAGACAAGAACACTAAAGCCTTATCTACCTTGAGAATAAAATTTGGATTATCCACTGGGCAAACAATCTTGACCAGCTGAGGTACTGTTTGATGACAATGTGGACATGTTAACAGGTAAAAGAGAAAGGAAATAAAAAACTAGTATTATGACCTTGTGACCAGTTCAGAAATAAGGACTGTTGTACCTACTCCTATTTTCTTCCTTGCTGTTGCATGTATGTACTTGTATATTTTAACTAACTTTTCCTCCTCTCCTATTCCTTTTTGTTTTGAGTGTGATTGAAGTTTGCAAAATAGTGCATAGCTGAAAGAGTCCAGACAAAACTGTGAAAGATGTAGAGGAAGAACAGATCTGCCTTAAAAACTTGGATTTGGACCTAGAGGCAGTACCAGTTGGGACTCTGTCTCTCGTTGGCAGATGCCTCACTTGAGGGTTTTATTAGGTGGCAGTATTTTGTGCTTCATAGTTGCTAAATCTGTTGCTGTTTCATTTAAATATGGAAGAAGTATGTGTATGTTAATGTTTCAGAGCCAAATCCTTCAGTAGACATTTGTCAGGTTTTGGAGTTGCCCCCCATCTTTGAAAGCTTATTTGGAGGTTCTAGCAAGGGAGAGAAGCTACGCATATACCCTTGACTAAAGAATAGTCCTCCTCTATCAGGGAAGGTGGTCCTCCTTTGACCAGGCATGCAGCTTCCATAGGGATGTGCATGGAATGGTGAGGGAGGAAGGGGATGAACTGAATCCCCAGATGAACTGAATCAAGCCTGGTGATCAATGGGGTGACAGATGTCACAACCAGATTCCTCTCACATCCTGCCCCAGCATCTCTTGAAACCCTTCCTATGTCCGGTGAGATATTCAGCCTCATGACTCCTGCCTCCCCAATGAAGTTACAACATCTCTTTTCCCAGCTACCGTTGCAGTTTGGACAGAGCTATCCAGGCCCTATCAATCAGACGTAGGAGACTTCGATTTGGAGCGGAGCTGCACAAGGAAGCAGGCTGTAAGTGGAATCCATTTGATAGGAGATGACTGCCCGGGTATTTGGCTGTTGCTATAAGCAATGCTACTAGGTCATATTGGGGGCAGAGAAGTGGTGACGGTGCTAATGGCAGCCAGGTTGCTGAGTTTCTGGCAGATTTGTGAATGACAGCATCTCAAGATGGCAGGAGATATTGCTGCTGCTGCTAACCATGACAGACTGGTGGTTTTTGTGGTGAGGTTTGAGCACTGCTCCAGAAGCTTAACCTGAGCTCTTTTTACTATCATCACCCCCACCCTCCAGTTTTATTGGGATATAATTGACATATAATGTATTTGTTTGAAGTATACATCATGATGATTTGATATATGTAATATATTGTGAAATAATTACCACACTAAGTTGAATTAACCTTACCCCACAGTTATATTTTTAAAATGAGAACCTTTAATTTATTCTCGTAGAACCTTTCATATATAAAATACAGTACTGTAAATGACAATAATCATGTTCCACATTACACCCCCAGAACTTATTTATCTTACAGCTAGAAATTTGACAGCTTTTACTGGTACTGTTTTTAATTTTTTGAGGAACCTCCGTACTATTCTCCACAGTAGCTGTACTAATTTACAGTCTTACCAACAAGGCACAAAAATCCCTTTCCTTCACATTGTCACCAACACTTGTTATCTCTTGTATTTTTGATAAGTCATTCTAATAGGTCTGAGGTGATAGGTCACTGTGGTTTTGAGTTTCCCTGATAATTAGTGGTGTTGAGCACCTCTTCATGCACCATTTGAATATCTCTTTTGGACAAATGTCTGTTGGGTCCCTTGCCTATTTTTAAATCAGATTTTGTTTTGTTGTTGAGTTGTAGGAGTTAGTTATATATCTTGGATATTAGCCTCTTATCAGATATGTAGTTTACAAATATTTCCTCCCATTTTGTAGGTTGACTTTTCATTTTACTGATCATTTTCTTTGTTGTGCACAAGTTTTCAGTTTGATGTGGTCATATCTGTTTAGTTTTGCTTTTGTTGCTTGTGATTAAGGTATTATATCTAAAAAATAATTGCCAAGGCTTATGCCAAGCAGTTTACCACCTATGTTTTCTCTAGAAGTTTTATGGTTTTAGGGCTTACATTTAAGTCTGTTATCTGCTTCGTTTCTTTTTTTAAAATTTTGTAATGTTTATTTATTTTTGAGAGAGACAGAGACATAGCATGAGTGTGGGAGGAGGAGAGAGAGAGTGAGACACAGAATCTGTAACAGGCTCCAGGCTCTGAGCTGTCAGCACAGCACCTGACATGGGGCTTGAACTCACAGACCCTGAGATCATGACCTGAGCTGAAGTTGGACGCTTAACCAACTGAGCTACCCAGGCACCCTGTGATCTGTTTCAGGTTAATCTTTGTGAGTGATGTATAGGAAAAGTCTATTTTCATTCTTTTGCTTGTACATATCCAATTTTCCCATATTATCTCTGTCTCTTGTAAATATCTCTTTAAAAACTGACCAGAGCTGGCTTTTGTTGCATGCGATCAAGAACTCTGCCTGATGTGCCATCCATTGCCCAACTCCTACCTTAGGAAACTAAATTATTTACAAAATTAGTAATTTATGAACCTAATATATTTAGGTAATTAGGAAGGTTCCTGGCTCTTGGGAATTATAGGCAAATGGTAGTTTCTAAATGTAATTATGATGATTGTTTTTATAGATGGGAAAATCGAGGCTCACAAAGGCCAGGTAACGTAACCAAGATATAATACTCTGTGGCAGAGCTAAGATTTGCCAGCAATTTTGGGCTGCTCTACAGTATAATTCTTTTACCCACCCAGAAGAGATGGGAAGAGAAATTGTCAGATCTCAGAGTATGTCCCAACTGCGTTGTTGTAAGTTCATTGTTGTCACACTGTATCAATATTCACTGGAGAGGCTCCTCTGTTCTCAGTACACGTGCTGCTGTGATGATTAAGCTACTTGCCATCACAGGAAAATTAATTCTTAGAGGACACCAGGAATATGGGTCAGAGATCTCTTCTAAGCCTTTCATATAAAATATGAATGGAGTCTTTCTAAGACTGGAAGAACGGGTGCTGGAAATCAGGAGTCCTCTTTTTCATAATGTTTTCCCTTGGCTGTGTCAGCCCAGGCACATAGCTCTTCATCTCAAAGCCCCCAGGGACTTGTTTGTTCTCCTGAGCTCTAGGTCTGCTTTCCCTCCACTTTGCTCACTGATGGCTACTGTTTTTCTTTAAATGACCTTACAATCCCTTCCATTACTTTTCCTCTCTGGAAATGGAAGGTTCTGGAAGGATGTTCTTTGCATCTATTGCTTAGACCTTATAGTTTTTTGTGGCTAGGGAAAAAGTTTCCGGATATTTCTGAAATCATGTCATACTTAACGTCATTATTTCTAGTTACAGGCTCTTTCCCCAGGATAAGTCATTGCTCTTTTTTCATAGTGTTTGTACCTTTCAAATAATTGCAGACATTTTTAGTCTTGAAATTGTAAATATTTATTCCCATTAACCTTTTTATTTGCATCACACTTGGTGATTCTCAGGTCAGCTTCTTTCTCTTTCCTGTCTTTTTCAGGTTGAATACAGGCCTCCGAATTAGACAAGCTGTTCCAAATTCAGTTCCATTGCAGTTGGGAGGAAAGGATATGGAATTTCCTCTTATCATAAAGCAATGTCTTCATATTCACCCTAATACAGGTCGCCTTTGTGGGGGCAGGGTAGTTTTCATATAACATCACGAAGTGTGTATATCCTGTATCTTTCCCCCTTTTTCTTCTCTATATTTTTAACCATCACAAATTTATTTATTACTGTGTTGTCTTTCCTGGTATTAGCAACAGCTCTTAATTTAGCATCATTTGCAAACTTCATTTATATACCATGTGCTGTCTCTGCAAGATCACTAATAAAGATGTCAACCATAGCATCTTGGAAAGTTGCTACCACACTTCTTCATCTTCAAGAAAAAGTGAAGATATAGAGAAAGTTTTCCTTGACATAAAATATTGAGATAATCCTTGTTTGCTTGGCTTTCAAGACCCTACCAAGTATCTGCTGAGAGGCAGCCTGCGCCTTTAGCAGAGACTTGGCTGCACGCTGCTTCTTGTCATGTTTTCACTGTGTTAAAGTGAGTTTTCTTAAATAAAAAAAATCACTGGTTTGTGTTAAATCGACAGGAAAAGATGTCAAATATTTCTAAAAATTTGAAATGTTGATGTTTGGGAAGTCAGATAGGCAAAGAACTGAGAAATAAGAGATTTGATTCTTGAAAAACTGACTTTGAGAGAGAGAGTTTTATTCTCTCAAGGGGTGGGTGTGGGTAGAAAGCTGCCTTAAGAAAGGAGCCCATGTACCTGCCCTGGTTGTGATTTGGGTGAAATTTATACTTTTTTCCCACTGTCTCTCTTTTTATCTGTTCTGCTCAGGTCTCTTGATGCTATTCAGCATCCATCTGGTGACCTACGTTTTGGTAATAAACAAATGCTTCCCAAGCTTTATGACAGCCTCCAGATTCCTTATTTTAAACCACAGGCAAACTTTATAGTTAAATAAGTAATCTTTTCCTCTCTCACATTTTCCTCTTGCTGCTCTCCCATTTTTATTCTCAGAAAACTCAGACACAGATCTATCACTTAGGTGCAGGTTATCTGACCTTTTCAACTCTCTAAAATCTGATCAATAACAAGAAACCAAACACAGAAGTAAAATCTCTATGAATCTACATTAGTTAGTTCATATGTAGACCTATACACACCCACAAATGAAAGCATGTAAAATGTGGTGAATCTGAATAAAGTCTACACTCTAGCGGTGCTATGCCATTGTCAGTATGTTGGTTCTGAAGTTGTACTGTAGTTTGTGAGATCTTACCACTGGAGGGAAGTGGGTAAAGGGTAAATGGAGTCACTATATTGCTTGTGCAACTTCCTGTAAATCTATAGTTATTGCATAATAAAGAGTTAGAAGTATTAAATAAGAAAAAAAATAGTTCATATACTGAAGGACATTGGTTCAGTTTTTACATGCAGTTCCAGAGGTTGATGACAGAATCATTTTTATAGGTGATTATTTGTGGTTTGTTTGTTATAGTTTACCCTCCTTTCTCATTTTAAGCCAACAGGAACTTTGCAGGGGGGAAAGCAGTCATGCTTAAGAGCTAAACCATTTTCTGTCATTCGTAATGTTGTTAGTCTGGACTTCAGGCTTTCACAATATTTCCTTGATCATTACTAGGGGAGAAAAGAAAGCATTACATAAAACTGAGGAAGTCCAAACAGATCTATAAACTGGGAGGGTAGAGAGGAAGATGGTAGAGGAGGAGGACCCTGAGCTCAGTTCATCCTATGGGTACCAGAGAGAACAGCTCCATCTGTATACCTACCTCTGAAAATGACCCAAAGATGTGAAGACAAGACTTTCCACGGTTAACACAGAGAAGAGGCCACATTGGAAAAAGTAGGATGGGCAGACATTCAATTGGGAACCAAACTCCCGGCAAGACTAACCACAAACAGGAGGAACAACACATGTATGGAGAAGCAAGACCCCACCCCAGGCACTGGAGACTCACACTGAGAAAATGAGTTCCCAGAATATTTGGTTTTTGAAAACCAGTACGCTTAAGTTTACAAGTTCTAAAAATCAGCGGGCTTAGTTCCAGGAGAGCCAGAGGGCAATTGGAAACTGAGTCCCCACCATTAAAGAGCCAGTTAATAAATACGGGGCAGAGCAGGGATCATTAGAAGACTTCTCCAGGAACAAAAGTACTGGCAAGTTCTAGATAGCCAGACATTTGTGGAGACCGGTGGAAACATTCTCCACCTACCTTGTTAGTACTATGTGCCCCACCCTCACAGACCCCCGTGGACTTACACCCAACATGCCCATCTCCGTGCAAAGCAGCTCCTGCCCTACCACATCACGCAAACAATCTCAGCAGGGACAGGTGCCAATCCAAAGTGTCTCCTTCCCTGGGGAGAGGGGTGGTAGCTCCACACATCAGTGTGTGTGTGTGTGTGTGTGTGTGTGTGTGTGTGTGTGTGCCTGCAGTCCCAGTAGCAAGCCTTTCAGCTGGCCATGCAGGGAGAAAGCCCTGCCATTCAGTGCACCTGCAGCCGCAACAGAGATTAAGTACACCGTCTAGATTGACTGCTGGCCCTGCTCATCTACAAGCTCACGGTGGCCTCGGTGGCAAGTAGAGGGATGGAAAAACATATACCATACAAACAAAAGTGGGAAAAAAAAACCCTGCAAAAATCCTGGGGTAACAATACCTATGTCAGAAATAATGGACCTTAAAACAAATACTGTAGCAAGAGACAAAGAAAGATACTGCTTAATGATAAAGGGAACAATCCAACAAGGGGCTATAACAATTGTAAAGATCTATGTATTAAACACAGGAGCACCTAAATACATAAAGCAATTATTAACAGATATAAAGGGAGAAATTGATAGTAATACAGTAATAGTAGCGCAATTTAACACTCCACCTACATCAATGGATACATCTTCTATACAGATAATCAAGAAACAAACAGTGGCTGTGAATGACACATTAAACCAGATGGACTTAACAGATATAAACAGAACACTCTATCCAAAGAAACAGTAGACTACCCATTAGTTTTAATTACCCTTGAAATAACCTCTATAGTAGAATTACATGTTAGGCCACAAAATAAGTGTTAATTAATTTAAAAAGATTGAAATCATATAAAGTATCTTTTAAGACCCCAACAGTATAAAATTAGAAATCAGTTACAAGAATAATTCTGGAAAGAACACAAATACATGGAGGTTAAACAACATGCTACTAAACATTGAATGGGTCCCCTAAGAAATCAAAGAGGGAATTAAAAAATACATGGAGATAAATAAAAATGAAAATGCAACAATTCAAAATCTTTGGGATGCAGCAAAAGCAGTTCTAAGAGGCAACCTAATAGTAATGCAGGCCTACCTTAAGAACCAAGAAAAATAGTAAACAAAGTAACCTTACACTTAAAAGATATAGAAAAAGAAAAACAAAGCCCAAGGCTAAAAGAGAGGAGTTAATAAAGATTAGAGCAGAAATAAATGAAACAGAGACTTTAAAAAAATAGAATAGAAAATATTAATTTAGCCAGGAGTTGATGCTTTGAAAAAATAAACAAAATTGATAAATCTTTAGCCAGAGTTACCAAGAAAAAAAGAGAGGACTCCAAAAAAACATAAATTTAGAAATGAAGGAGGAGAATTAACAACCAGTACCACAGAAATAGAGGGCTGCAAGAGAATATTATGAAAAATTATATGCCAACAAATTGGACAACCCAGAAAAAAATGGGTAAGTTACTAGAACGACATAATCTTCCAAAAGTGAATTAGGAAGAAACAGAAAATTTGAACAGACCAATTACTAACAATCAAATTGAATCAGTAAAAAAAAAAATCTCCCAACAAACTAAAGTCCAGGATCAGATGGCTTCAAAGGTGAATACTACCAAACATTTAAAGAAGGGTTAATAGATAGCCTTCTCAAACTATTTCAAAAAATAGAAGAGGAAGGAAAACTTCCAAATTCATTTTTACCCTAATACCAAAACCAATACAAAAAAAAAGAAAAGAAAAAAGAAAAACAAGAGGCCAATATCTCTGAGGAACATAGATGCAAAAATCCTCAACAAAATATTAGCAAGCCAAATTCAACAATACATTAGAACAAGTCATTCACTACTATCAAGTAGGATTTATTCCAGGGATGGAAGGGTAGTTTAATATTTACAAAATCAATGTGACACATTACCTTAACAAGAGAAAGGAGAAAACCATATGATCATCTCAAAAGATGCAGAAAAATCATTTGACAAAGCACGACATACATTCATGAGAAAAACTCTCAGGAAAATAGGTTTAGGAGAAAAAAGCCTCAATATAGTAAAGGTCATACATGAAAATTATAGCTAATATCATACTTAATGGTGAAAAACTAAGAGCTTTTCCTCTAAATTTCCTCTAAACTAAAGACAAGGATGCCTACTCTTACCACTTTTATTCAACATAGTAGTGGAAGTCTTGGCCACAGGACTCAGACAAGAAAAAAAAATACAGCAATAGGCACCCAAATTGTTAAGGTAGAAAGAAAATTGTCATTATTTGCAGGTGACATGATACTATATATAAAAAATCCTAAAGACCACCAAAAACTACTGGAACTGATCAATGAATTCAGTTGCAGGATACAAAATTAATATACATAAAATATGTTGCATCTCTATACATAATAATTAAGCAGCAAAAAAAAAAAAAAAAAAGAAATCAAGAAAACAATTCCATTTACAAGTGTACCAAAAAGAATAAAATACCTAGAAACAAATTTAACCAACGAGGTGAAAGACCTGTATTTTAAAAACTATAAAACATTGATAAAAGAAATTAAAGAAGACACAAATAGAAAGCTATTCCATGCTAATGGCTTAGAGGAATCAATATTGCTAAAATATCCAAACTACCCAAGACTGTCTGCAGATTCAGTGTAATCCCTATCAAAAAACTAACAGCATTTTCACAGAACTAGAAGAAATAATCCTAAAATTTATGTGAAACCACAAAAGACCCTAAATAGCCAAAGCAATCTTGAGAAAGAGAACAAAGCTGGAGGTATCACAATCCCAGGTTTCAAGATATACTACAAAGCTGTAGCAATCAAAACAATATGGTACTGGCACAAAAATAGACATACAGAGCAATAGAACAGAATATAGAGCCCACAAATAAACTCATGCTTATATGGTCATTTAGTTTATGACAAAGGAGGCAAAAATATAAAATGGGGAAAGGATAATCTCTTCAGTAAATGGCTCTGTAAAAACTGGACAGCTACATGCAAAAGAGCAAAACTGGACCGCTTTCTTACACTGTACACAAAAGCCAACTCACAGTGGATTAAATACTAAATGTGAGACATGAAAGTATAAAATTCGCAGAAGAAAACATAAGCAGTAATCACTCTGACATCAGCCAAAGCAACATTTTTCTAGCTATGTCTTCCCTGGCAAGCAAAACTAAAGCAAAAATAAACTACTGGGACTACACCAAAATAAAAAGCCTTTTGCACATTTAAGGAAGCATAAATAAAACAAAAAGGCAACCTATTGCATGAGAGAAGATATCTGCAAATGCTATATCCTTTAAGAGGTTAATATCCAAAATATATAAAGAATTTCTACATCTCAACATCAAAACAACAATCACATTTAAAAATGGCCTGAGGATTGGAATAGATATTTTTCTAAAGAAGACATAGACATTGCCAACAGATACATGAGAAAGATGCTCAACATCAGTAATCATCAGAGAAATGCACATCAAAACCACAATATCACCTTATGTCTGTCACAATGGCTAAAATCTAAAAGACAAGAAACTAATGGTGGCAAGGATGTGGAGAAAAAGAAAACCTTGTGCACTGTTGGTGCCAATATAAATCGGTGCAGCCACTGTGAAAAACAGTCTGGAGGCTCCTCAAAAAAAATTAAAAATAGAAATACCATATAATCCAGTTATGTAACTACTGGGTGTTTACCCAAGTTAAATGGAAATACTAACTGAAAAAGATATGTATGTATTTTTGTAATATTATTTATAATAGCCAATATATGGAAGCAACCCAAGTGTCCATCAACAGATGAATGAATAAGGAAGATGTAACACACATGCACACATACATACACACACACACACACACACATATACATACATATAATGGAATATTACACAGCCTTCTAAAAGAATGAGATCTTGCCATTTGCAAGGTGCATATACAACATGGAAGGTATATGCTAAGTGAAATAAGTCAGACAAGGATGACCAATACCATATGGTTTCACTTGTATGTGGAATCTAAAAACCAATGAACCAAAAAATCCCAAAAGACAAAAAACAGACTCTTAAACACAGAGAACTGGTGGTTTGCTCAGAAGGGAGGTGGGTGAGGGGATGAATGAAATAGATAAAGGGGATTAAGAGGTACAAACTTTCAGTTATAAGATAACTCACAGAGATGAAAAATTCGGCATGGGGAATATAACATCAATAACATTGTAATAATGTTGTTTGGTGACAGATGGTGACTACACTTATAGTGGTGAGCACTGAGTTATGTATAGAATTGTTGAATCATTATGTTGTATAGCTGAAATTAATATAGCATTGTATGTTAATTATACTTTCAAAAAAGAAAAAAAAGAAAGAAAAAACAGACTGTGAAGCCCTGCCTATAGGGTTTTGGGACTCGTTCCCTGACAGTGCTAGGGCTGGGGTGGGAATTGATGGCAGAAAGACACTTATGTCTTTTTTTTTGTTCTTTTTTTTTTTTAATGTTTATTTATTTTTGAGAGAGAGAGAGAATAAGCAGAGGAGAATAGAGAGAGAGGGAGACACAGAATCCAAAGCAGGCTCCAGGTTCTGAGCTGTGAAAACAGAGCTTGAAATGGACTCAAACTCACGAACCGCCAGATCATGACTTGAGCTGAAGTCGAATGCTTAACTGACTGAGCCACCCAGGCACCTTGAAAGATACCTATGTCTTACCAACATGTAAGACCTGTGTTGTGTACCTATGGTCTCAGAAATACTCCTGTCCTCTGTGCAGAGTCCAGTACTAGGAGGAACACACACCTTATGCTCATTGACAGCTGATGATCATGGGGGCTTGGTGGAAGTCCCTGACACAACCCCAGAAAAAGAGTCCAGTAATATGTAAGAGTGAATTTCTCTCCAGCCAGATGGCATGGGGTTAAATCTAGAGATTTAAGTGCGTTTAAAGAAAATGAAGGAATATGGTTACCTTTTCCCGTCTAAGTTTTTGATCTGAGATTTATCCTTGCTATATTTGATTATCTAATTGCCCAATTAAGAGGAAACTAAAATGGGTGGTCAGTTTACTGACCATCACAGTTTCTACTACTGACATAAAGACCAAAACAAAACAAAAAAAACACACCTTAGATTTTTGAGGAACAGTTAATAAAGGTTTCTTGAACAGCCACTGTATTCTAGCAGATGTGGAAGATGTTACTGTCCTTCATTATCCCACTGTCTTCTCCTTTTAAGTCATAGAGCACATTCCTCTCACTATATCTCATAGCTTCCCTTATAGTTAGGTATGACTATGTGATCACAGTTTGGCTAATGCGATATGAACAGAAGTGATGTGAGCAGATTCTGCTATGCAACCTTAAAAATAGAGTTGCTTGCACTTGTTCTTTTTTCCTCCTCCCTTTAGGGTAGAATGGGGACATGACACCGACCCAGCTTTCAGGAGGAAAGGAAATTAACCCAGGGGAAGGTGGAGAAGATAAAAGAAATCTGGCTCCCCACAACACCTTGCAAAGTGGGGCTACTCAACAAGCCTACACTAGCCAGCCAATTACATAAGAGAGAAAGAAACCTCTGTCATATTGAAGCGATATTTTCAGGTGTCTTTTTGTTACAGCAACTTAGCATTTACCTTAACATTTATAGTAGATACCAAGATTTGCTTGCTATAATAAGTCTTTGTCAAGAATGTAAACAATAAAAAAGAATGTAAACAGTAAGGTTAATATCCTCTGTTTAAGAAGTAGAGATTGCATTATCAGAACTTTGAAAGATTTAACTTTTTGGCAATACCCTATACATAAACATTAGCTTTGTCCTTGAATTTTGCATTTAATAAATGATGAGTAGCTTCATCTCCCTTCCCCTCATATCATCAAATATTCTTTGGAAACATCCTTTTTAATGGTACAACATCTGGATATACATAATTTATTAATGGATCTCCGTGTTGTTGGGTATTTAAATCATTTCCAGAATTTTATGTTATTTATAGTGCTGCCATAAATATCTTAGTACATAAATCTTGATCTTTGTCTTTTATAATTTCCTAAGAATGGAGTCTTAGAAGTAGAATATGCTATATTACCTATTCTTTTTTTTTCTTCCAATGCTGGACTACCTAAGTCTCATCTCCAAACAGCCCCAATATCAAAACCTCTCCCCATGTACCCAAAACAGAAAATATTTCACAATCAAGTCTTATCCAAATTTGCCTCTAGAATCAAAACCATTCTCTATAATATGTACTGCAGTATCCTCCCCAATTAGCACACAATTTACCACTTACAACCTTATCCCTTGTTATAACTGTTTACAAACATTCTACTCCCATTCAAATACTCTACTTCTTGTACCTTAACATTTCCTGCCTTCGTGACTTTTTGCCTGACTGCAATACCCTTTTATCTCCTTTCCAGATAAGCATACTCTACCCTTTCCTCAAGATATCATTTAAGATCCACCTCTCTTTGGGCTTCCTGGAGCTTCAGTGCACAGGGATATTCGCTACCACAGAAGGACTGAAGCACTTCTGTGTTTACTACATATTTGGCATATACTTCATGCAACACCCCTAGGATAGCCCTAAAAGGCTACCCTTGTATGGTTTTTAAATGTTACACGTGTATATGTATAAAGGATATGTTTGGAGGTACTTACTTTCCCAGAGCCCTCTAAGAGTCCGCTGTAGATCCCAGGTGTCCGCAAATCTCCATCCAGACCGATTAATAACAGATGAACTTCTACACCCTCAGAAAACAATGCAGATGGACTATAACGGTAAGGAGGATGCTGCCTGAAGGAAAAGAGAGACACAACGCTGGTCATCACTAAGTGATGAACTCTAGAGTTCAGAGTCAGGCTGTGTTGGCTATGTTCAGGTAATCAAGGGGAGAAAACCTGGCAAGACAAAGGAATTCAAAGCAAAGAATTCAGAAAGGTAGAGATTAGAAAATTTATTATCACGAGAGGAAGAGATTATGTGCCTGCCTCAATTCTTAATACCATTCTACCTTCCGATCCTAGTTTGCCTGAGATGCGTCCATATTACTTTTTCTTCTTTGAGAGAGTCTTACAATAAATCACCATTTTACGTGAGTTATCTTGAATGGGTTTCTATTTCGTGTGATTTAAAGTAACTCGAACAGAACAAGAACAACTAGGGGTCTAAGTTCTTTAACAGTAGGAAGAATATCTTATACTGCCTCTCCTGCAGCACTGTCATATGAATTAGGTTGAACAATTTCTTAAAATTATGTTTGTCTCTTTATAATCTCATATCTCTATCACAAACGATATCCTCTCCAAAAATGTACCGTATCATCCATATATTCTTACAACTTCAACATTTATATGGGTCTGATTGGATTGGAGTCCCAGTTCTATCATTTACTAGCTGTGAAATCTCACTATAAAGTGAGAGGATTATGCCAGAAGACTGCCAGAAAGCCGTGCATACCACTGGGATTAGAAACCATGATTAACCACCAGGGGAAGAATTTGAGTTAGTGGCCTAACAATTATATCCATAATTTTCCCACTGAGCAAGAGCTACACATAGAATAAAAATATAGGGCATATGAAAATATTACTCCATTTAGAGCTGGAAGATGTAGCACTCTACTCGGATACAGTGTGCATTTATATAAAGTATCATTTAAAGGAAAACAAAATAAATGTGAAATTGGAAGATAATTGAGATAATGCTACCAAATGAAATAAAATAAAATCTAAGACAGATAATATCTTTAATGTAATGCATTACCCAGTTTGTTATCAATGTTCATATTTAACAGATATCTTCATTTGGGGAGTATGATAACAAAAGCTCACACCCACCGAGTTCTTCTACACTCTCATTATTGTACTTACTTATTACATGTATTATATAAATCAACCCTCAAGCGATCCTATGATGTGAATTCTGTAATATTTCTCATTTTATAGAAGAGAAAAATTGAGGTTTCAGCAATAAAATCATCTTTTCAAGGATTTGAACACAAATAATCTCTGACTTATATTCGTGTCAAACTATATCACTCCATAACTTCCTTTTGGCATGTAAGGGTGAAGAACAACAGAAAAATCTTCTTTATGTATATCATGATACTTCTTGCTCACATCTGCTAGTGTGGGATCTCCAGAGCCTTGTAAAGTTCAGTCTAGTTATTTCCAGCAGTGTCAGGAGGGTGTTTCGTATGTGTTAATGACCAAATCTGATTGGCCACCATGGGGTGCAGCAATTACTTGGGGTCAGATAATTGAGAGGACTCACAGGATTCTAACAAGACACACTCATGAAAGATTTATTACAAGCAAAGGATACGCTGCACCAGGAGCAAGAAAGCACAAAGCAACATTACAGGAGTCTGGAACACCTGGGCATAGCTTCCAGAGTCTTCTCTTAGTTGTGCAGAATATGCTCCATCTGGGACTCATGATTGCCATCATGAGAACAAGATATCTGTTTTAGGGAAGATGGGGCACAAGTTTGCTTGGAAATTTTTATAGTGCACTGATCTTACTGTCAGAATCAGGCTGAGTGACCAGGTAAACCAGGTGGGGACCATCAATCTACACGTTTTCACTAAATAATGCAGACTAGCTGACACTGTGTGCCTCTGTGGGAAATCTGGGCTTTAAACAGCATGTTATAAATCATTAGCTAGTACATTTCATTCCTATCTTGGACAAAAGTTTATACCATGGCTCCCTGGAGATGCTTGGAGATGAGGTATACTGTAATCTTATTTCTACATATGTAGATTTGTCACTTAGGAAGTTCTTCCCTTGCATAGTCTAGCACTGTCCAATAAACTTTTTGTAAAGATGGAAATGTTCTTTACCTGTGATGCATAATATGGTAGCAATTAGCTGTAGCAACTAGGGGGTATTGCACACTTGAAATGTAGGCAGTGTGAAGAACTGAAGTTTAAATTTTATTTTAGTTGGATACTGGTGATCATATTGAACAATGCAGCTACAGTCTCTCCCTGTGTTGAACTTGGCTGTGTCTGTTGGACACACTGTGCCCAGTGGCCACACTGAGGCCTCCATTTGGTACTGCCTTTCCTTCTAGGTAGTGCTGCTTCTGGTAAGCATTTCTGCCACATCTGCTAGGTAAGGCTGTCTGCTGGGCACTGCTATGCCCTCTGAGGGGTGGATGTTCTAAGGCATCTGAGGACAGTTGTAGGCACTGTGGATTACCTATCCAACAGATATGTCAAACTCCCACTTGCTTGCTGGCAGAATCCGCCGCCCACTGTAGAAACTGAAAATCCTAGATTCTCATTTTTCACTCAACCCTGGTGAATACAACCCGAAAGAATGTCTGCTCTGGCTGCTAAGAAAGATTTCCTCAGTAATGAAACAGAGATGTATGGTATGAAACAACCTTTTTCAAGCGGACATTGGGACTGTGGCAATCCCTACAGCACTGCAAGGGGTAAATCTGAAAACTGAGCCAATGCTTTGAGGATGGCAGTGTAGAAGGAGCCTGGCTTCTGACGACGGTGTTGCCTGACTGAACCAACCCAGGCAGTAGCTACTTCCCGTTTTCTCAATATGCTTAATGACACAATTGTGTTTCAAATGGCACCATGATTTTAAAGCTCCTACTCTCCAAAGACATGACTACGTGGTAGGCGTGGCAGGCCGGGGTAGAAAACCAGTTTAATTGGGAACATTATCTTTTACTCAGAATTACTCCTACTGAGGCCTTGTGACTTAAAAACACCACCACGAGCAACTTTAAAAGCTGATGGGAGGTAAGAACATTTAGACCCTCTCAAGAAGCATGACAGCGCAGAGCTCTCACTGGAGGGAGGGATAGTCTTTGCGACCGCATGTTGGACCTGCTGATGGAAAACCCAAACAAACAGCACACAAAACAACAAAAGCAAAACAAAACAGAGAGAAAGAGAAGCGGACAAAAATAGAGGGACCGTATGGAGGGACAAAGTGTTGTGAGAAAGAGGAACCGATCTCTGATTTTAATGTTATTGCTGTTTGTGTTACTCTTCTCTTTCTTGCCTCTTTAACTGCTTCCTGCCCTGTCTAAATGTATTACTTCGCCTCATTTGCTTAGGAGAAATAAAATATTCTGGAGTGGAGGCACTTTTGAGACCATTCTCTGTTCCCATTGTCCTCCCTCCAAGAGGCAATGAGATTCTGCATTGTTTTTCTCATGCAAGTCTTTCTTCTTTAGCACGTATTAATGTATAAATACAATGTAGTATTGCTTTCAGGTTTTTGACCTTTATCTATCTTAAAACATAAACGTTTCACCTGGATTTAGAGTTAATACAAAATCTATTGATTAAATATACCATTTGTTTATTTTCTTATTGATGCAAAACTACTTATTGCTCTTAAAAATATAACAAAAAAATCAAAGTGTTATACATACACAGAGTCTAAAAGACTCAGATTGTTCTACAAGTCTTATTAAATGATTCTTGACCTAGTCCAGAATACCCAGAGACAACTATGTTCAACTTTCATAGCTTATTTGTTTGGTATTTATCTCTAAAACTCTCCATGTTTGTAACACTACTTATTTTTATAATTTAGATTTTATTACCTTGATTTTCCACTAATGGGAGATAAAGTTTTAACTCCCTGTCCCACAAACACCTCCCTCTACCACACACTGCCATTCCTTCTATCTGTTCAATACAGTTCTATCATAATTTTGATTAAAACAATGTTTATTATGACTCTGAGACTTCTGTCAGTGTTGAATTATAAAATGATCAATGATTTTTTCCCTGTGCAACTTTTTGTTTCATTTGGAGTTAGTATGAGTTGTTTTGTTTAGTTTTGCGTGTGTCTATAATTAATGTATAGCCAAAACTTCTAACTGTATAAATACCCTTTGAATCCGTATAAACACAGTTGGTATTCTCTCAATTTCATCTTAAAGCAGTTTCTATTAAAACCCTGTGAGGGGGCACCTGGGTGGTTCAGTCAGTTAAGCGGTCAACTCTTGATTTTGGCTTAGGTCATGATCTCATCATGGCTGGTGGGATTGAGTCCTACTTCCGGCTCCATGCTGACAGTGTGGAGCCCGCTTGGGATTTTCTCTCCCTCTCTCTCTGCCCCTCCCCAACGCACATGTACACATGCACATTCCCTCTTTCAAAATATAAACATTAAAAAATAAAAATAACAACCTGTCATCTACTCCAAAGTAGAGTGGTTGCCTCCATGCTGAATGACTTACAGGCATGGTATTTTGCTTTATCATGTGTGAGTTCCAAGAAATGGAACCTAATTCCTGGTTTCAGGATCCCATGTCTTTTTCTTTCTTAATTTTCTTTGTCATTTTGATGAAACCCACTGTTGGTTCGTATCCTGAGTCAAGTTTCATGGAAAAAAACATTTGTGAGAGTTTATTCACACCTCACATTTGATAATTTCCCTAGGAATAGGATTCTAGGTGAAAAATAATTTTCCTTCAGAATTTTACCAACACCGAGGCATTGTTATCTAGTCCTCAGTCTGTTTCCTGCATTGTGATGCCATTTTGATTCTTGATTTCCTATGGAAGTCAGAGGTTAGTAAATTATAGTCTGTGGGCCAAATCTAGCACACAGCCTGTTTTTGTTAATAAAGTTTTATTACAACACAACCATGCTCATTTATTTACATAGTGTCTATGTCTGCTTTCACACTATAACAGCAGAGTTGGGTAATTTTGACACTTACTGTATGGCCCTCAATTTCTAAAACATTTATGTTCTAACTCTTTATAGGAAAGTTTGCCAATCCTGGATATAAATCCTGGATTAGTCTTCTCTTTAAACTTTTAGAAGATTTTTGTTCCCAGTGTTTTAAGTATCTTGGTTTATGTTCATTCATTATGTTGAGCATAGTGTCCTTCATTTCTGATCTATCGTCTTGAATTATTCCCACTAAACTTTCTTCTTTTATAATTTCCTTGATCTATTTTTGAAGCACCCATCATTTGAACCATTCTCTCCTTTCTCTCCCTTTTTGTTTAAAACCCTGGAGCTTTTTACTCTCATTTCTAGGATGGTAAATATTTTCATGTTTATGAGAGAGAGAGAGAGAGAGAGAGAGCGAGCATGAGCAGGGGAGGGGCAGAGAGAGAGAGACAGACAGACAGACAGACAGACAGACAGAATCTGAAGCTGCCTATAAGCCCTGAGCTGTCAGCACAGAGCCTGATGTGGGACTGGGACTCATGAACCGTGAGACCATGACCTGAGCCAAAGTGGGACGTTTAACGGACTGAGCCCCCCAGGTGCCCCAGTAACTACTTTCTAAAGTTACTATTAAGGTTTTTAGTTCTTCTATCATGTTTTAAAATAATAATAAAAAAGCTTTCTGTTCTCACTTCAATATATTCTCCTTACTCTCCAAGGATATTTTCTTTTTTGACATTTTTCTTTTTCCTTCATAGCCTCTGTCTTCCATGTTTTTTTTCCTTCCTTTTAATTTTGGGCTCTGGTTTTCATGAATGTTGTCTTTCTTAAGTGTTGATGACACTTGGCTCATATTTAACATGGGAAATTAAATAGTTATTTAAAGTTTATGCTCCTGCATAGGCTTACCATTGTGGAGTCACTATAAAGTGATTTGAAAGGGAATTTTCCTGGAAAAACCCTGATACCAGTATCTCTGAGATCTTTTCACTTGGATTGGTCAGATTTTCTTTGGAAGTCTCATCAAGTGTCTGGTCCAGAGAGGTTAAACCCAGAGTTAAATGGGAGAAGAGGTCTGAGGTGGGTCTCAACCTTTAATATATTCATTTTTCTCTTCCCTGCTCACCACAGGGTGAATTTGAAGAATTCAGCCATCAGCTGAGTCTGGCATTTCAGTGCAAAGACCATCTGTTCTACATCTCATCTTCTGCTTATAAAGGGAAGAGCAATCACCTAGTTGTACGAAGGAGAATGGGATCTGGGAGGGGGTGCTATGCTGGACTGATGGGTGGCAACTCAGCTCCAATATTCTTCCTGCTCCTCTGCCATTGTGACTTTTCCAAGCTCTTGCTTGTATTGCAGGAGCTAGAAGCCTAGGTACTACATTTCCAGAATTACCTGCTGGCAAAGTTCTGGATTCAAGTCTGCCAATGAGTGACATACCTACAAGTTTGAAAGGCATAAGAAAGGTAAAAATCGTATTATTGCCCTCTGGCAACTGAAGGGCATTTGTGAACTTCAGAAAATATGAGATTTTATAGCATTAAGAACATTACTTGTGAACCACTTACTAGAATGCTTCAGAGAGTTGTGATATCTTCGGTAGTTTCCTGGATTTCCTGCAAAGCTTGATTCTCTGCAAACTGACAGCAAATCTAAGAAGTAGCCATGTCTCTCTCTGACCTGTACTTCTCTAGTTCTTCAAACTGTTTCAGAAGGAGCTCGTTCTCTGTATTGAATCCCTTCCTGTCTGGTACAGAGTCCAAGTGCTCCTTGAATGAACTTTCAGCTACCCCTTCTGTGTTTGTCCTCACCTTTACTCCAATTCTAAACTTAGTAAATTAGGAAACTTAGTAAATTAGGTCGGTCCTCAGCTTTCCTCCACTACAGACTTTCTCAGATTTGATAAAACAGTCATCACTTGTTCACATGGTTTGCAGACTCAAAAGTTTTGATGCCAAGGATTCCTCTGCATCTCTCTTTGTTCTTGGGGGCTGCCTTTTATACCAATTTCATTTTCTGTCTGTTATTCTATAGTGGGTTTTGGCAGGAAGCAGAGGAATTCAATCCTGCATTCAGTCCACCACTGTTCAATATCAACTCCTCCATTCCATTCACTCTTCAGCTGCTCCAAGTTGAACACTGGCTCCCTCTCCAGCTTTATTTTGTACCACTTTTTCCTTTCTTCCAGCTACACTGACCTTCGTGACAGTCCTTGAACCTACAAGGTCTTCCCTGATTCAGGATCTTTGGCATAATGCTGTTGTTTTAGCCTAGTCCCTCTTCCCATCCTCTATAAGCCTATATATGCACCTGTTCTTTACATCTCTTGGAGAGGACTTCTCTGACAACCCTTTCATATACATTAGGTTTTCTCCCTTTTTTCCTCTCCTAGATCACAACTCTTTTCCTTTATGGAACTTCTGTTTAAAGTCATATTTATTTATTTGTTTAATGTCTATCTCTCCTACAGAACTTTACACTTTATACCTACTATACATAAGATCTCCATTGGTAAGTGAGTAAAAAAATTATTTGTAAGAAAACTTACAGAAAGAGAATATTACATGTTGCCTGGTCTGGCTGCTGGGATAGTAGTGATGTTGTTCATATAAAAAAGACACAACAAAAGATCGATTTCTTAATAGAGTCACCCTCAAAATATAATTTTTCTCATCCTGCTTAAATCCACACACTATCATCAAGGAAAAAAGAACAGGACCAATTTATAGGCTAGGAGGCTTGGTATCCTCATAAGCCTTTTCTTTCTTTTTTTTTTTTTTTTTTTAACTGAAGAAACTCATTCATTTGCTCTTTCATCCCCTTAGGCTTAAGCCTGTTGAAAAAACTTCCTTAATAATGTTGAAATAAAAAAATAAGAAAAAGGAAAGGTGATGAGAAAATTAATATAATGAAATAATCAATGCAAATGACATTCTATTGTCCAGAAAAAAACCCTCAATCAACTCTCTTAGAATTACTGAATCTGATGGGTAATTGTGGCTTAATTTCTAATTGTAAGATCAAGGCACGCTGTCAGAAGCACTGCCAACATTAAATAGACATTTTATGGTGCTCATTTTAAGGTGGAACTTTAAGAAATCGAAAACCATTAATCAAATACATAAATCATCCACACCAAGTATTAACTGAAAATCCCTAAATCTGGTAAAACTAAAATTTATATTCAGCAAAGAACAGGCATCAGTGCTTTATTTTTCTCAAGTCTTCAAAAGCACAAGTTTGGGAAACATTTTTTGTGATTTCAAAGTATATCCTTATAAGATGAGTAGTTTGTATGTCCACACAGCTAAAGGATCAGTTTTTGTGGGGATGTGGAGAAGAAATTTATTTATATTATTTGTTGTATAAACATATAGTACAATGTATCCATTGTTTAAATTCTAAGTTATTTGGGGAAAACAATCTGAAACTATTTCATATATGTACACGCCTAGCAGGTTATAGTTTGTAAAATGTTTTCCCATGTGTCACTCATTTGACAGTAAATTTTATTTTTATCATAATTCCTCAACCTCATTAGACCTTTTAAAATGATGTGAATGGGTTAAATAATCATTAAAGTTCTTTTCAGCTTTGATTCTATTATGTTTTCAAACAGTGGTTCTGCCTAATGGCAAACACAGCTCAGTAAATTCCTCTCCTCTGTGTGTTTCTGTTTGTCTCCGTCACTTTGGTGTTCTCCCAGTAGGCCCATCGAGGGGCATGCTGATTAAATTAGTCAAATTAACTCTTTGCCTGACTCCATCCTCATTAGGCTAATGAGAAGACTCAGGAGTACATCTGTATGTCTCAGTCGTCTTAGGTCAGAAGTACTGTCACTAGGAGCACCAATGAAAAGTTGTAATTGTGACACTCTTTAGGAGTTTTTTTTTTTCTTCTGGCAGCTCATTTTCCATCCTATCTCAAGAGGGAGCATGTGGCTCTGCTGAATAGAAGCTGTAATGTGTTGGGCAATCTCATTTTCTCTGCTGGATCATTGTGAAAGAAGGTGTAATTTTGTTTTCTCCCCCAGGAAAGAGTTTCGTGGGTAGGGAAGTGTGAGAGATGTTGAACAAGAATTAATCAAAAGGGGGGAAATCCTATTATAACCATAAGGTGCTGTAAAGTGATGGATCTTAATGATGGAGTAGCCATGTGAGTAGCTGCTTCACAGATTTGTTTTGATTAAGTGTGTGTTTGTATGTAGGGGATGAGAGAAGGTGACTTGGAGATAGATTTGGGGGAAAAACAGATGAGGAAGGGAGAGGCAATGACCAGTTTCAAAAGTTGAGTGCCCTCTGATTCTAAAAGGCATTCTGCCATCTTATTGACTCAACAGAGTATGGGTTTCCCTTGTTATCTGAAAATAGAGCCTTCCTATTAAAACTTTCATAAGTGGAAATGAAGCAGTTACCGTTAATTTATATGGAAAAAATTGAGCATTCCCAGACCTCAAAAATAACCTCTCTTAGGCTCTTCTGATACCTTAGGACACATCTTGCTCACAGATGCACAGAACAAATCAAGATAAAGCACAGATGCTCACAGAGCTCAAAGCTATGGCAGCTTGATGCTGAGATACTGAGTGTAGCTCCCAGGGTAAGAGCTTGGTGGTTCCCCCTTGCCACTCCGGGGGAGTGCCTAACTGCTCGCTGCAAAACAAATGCTAAACATTATTTTTGCTTTTTGCCTTCTTTCATCCTAGTGAAAATCTCTATGGATCTCTTTTGGTTAGCAAAAACAGGTAAAAATGTAGGTCTTTCGTAAAGTGAAGTGGCTTGAGGTAAACCTTTGTGAAGGAAGGGATACTTGTATTCATTTGACTGACATTTCATACACACATTAAGCATGAATCTTAAAGTTTTACACTGACCAAATGATTTTCTGTACTTGGATACATTTATAAAACTTAAAACACTGAGGGGTGATTGCAAAGTGGCCTGCAAATGGCAGGTGCCAAATGTATGTTTCTGAAAGGACAGAAGGACACCATGAGCAATAGTTGTATGAAGATATGAGAGCTGGCTGAGTCCCAGTGGTTGCTGGCAGTAACCTATACAGCAGCTTCCTCTGGATGAGCAAATAGTGTGGCTGAAAATATGGTTATATAACTAAGATTATGGTCCATTTATGATGAAAGCACTTTATTGGTTTTCTAAAAGGAAAAAGTTTGCTATCTCTAACCCTGTGAATACTGGGTAAGGCAGAAGGTTCTTTCTTCAGGGCTCTCAGGGGTACAACTTTATCACCACATAGGGTTTGGAGTAGAAAATGTGCATATATACAACCAATAGATGTCTAATATTTGGGAAATTGTGATAAAACCGAGTCTTTGAAAAATATTACCTTGTTTTGAATCATGGCTTTGTAGGGCACAAAAAAACTTTTTTTAGTTCAAATCTTAATATTTCCTCATTGTGTGACATTCTCCTGGACAGCTCAGAGTACTGATCAGTAGATCCCAGAGCTGTGTTTATGGCTCTGTGGCAGCTGAGAAACGTGTCTGTTGGGAGCTGTAGCTGATCCAATACCTGGCACTACTCCTACGTCAACAAAGTCTGAATTTCTACACCTCCTGACTTTTTATTTGCCCACATCTTGCCAAGATGCTTAGCCATTGTGAAACGCCTAGATCTATCTTTGCAGTAGGGATCAGAGATACTATAGGGACAATTTCCATGGGAAAAACAAATGCTTTTGGCAATGGAACACTTTTTTGGTCACCACACTGTTTCAGATTTCACTGGATTTATGTCCTGACTCTACCTCTTACCACTTGTCTGTTCTTACTGTCAGTTTCCCTATGTATAAACTGGAGTAATTAAACCACCTACATTGTAAGGTCACTGTGACGATTACATGAAATTTGTGTGGAATGTTTTTACTCTGCCTAGCATGTAGTAAGCACACAATAAATGTTAGCTTCAATTGAAGCTGTAATCCATTAGGGCTGGAGCTGTTCCTTGAATCTCTAGGTATTTCAGTGACTAACGATAAAATTTTTTTATTTGATGAAATAAAATCCCCTTAGCCAAAGGGAGGCCTCATAGCTACTGTGGGTCTATGGAACTAGAATAGTTCCTTGACAATTGACTTCTTCATTGTCACCTTTGCAAAATGAGGAGGGTGCTTTTTCTCTATTTTTCTCCACTGGGGGATGGGTTAAGCCAGCAAAGTGACTTAAGTCCTATGGTACAATTGAGTTTGCTAATGTAGTTCTTTTAGTGAATACTAGCCCATGCCTAACCTGTGGGCACAGAGGAATGGACTTTTAAAGTGGTACTGAAAGTTTTGTAGGAGTTTATTAGGTATGGCAAGCATTCCAGACCAAATCATGTTCAAAGACCCAGAGGTTTAAGAACAAAGAACCAGCTCAGGGAAATGTGAGGAAGGATTGTTGGTGATATATTACCTGGGGCAACAAAGAGGTGCAGCCTGAGAACTTAGAAAGGTTACCCTCCAAGTGTTTCTATGAAACAAACATTAAATATATCAGAGCAAAGATACAGGATTATCTTAAAGAGGCAGAACACCTCCCAAGCTAAACCTAAATGGAAAGTATTAATATGACAAAAGGAAAAAAAAATGTCAATCTGAATGTCAATTGGCTAGCAAGAGGGCAGGTCAAAGGGGTCAAAGACAGACTTTGCAACTGTAGCTCTGTGCAAGAGACTGGGTTTTCTGAACCATGATCCCAGGACCTGGCCTGTGCAATACAGATGTCCCACAGGATTCTGGTGACTTGACCATCACTCAGGTTAGGCAGTAAGCTTCTGATTCTTAGCCATCAAGCAACCTTCAGATGAGCATTCTGCTGCTCAGATCTGCCCATGAAAAGTTACAGTTTTTATTATAAGCAAATAAATGGAGATTCTGGAAGTTTAATGTTGGGCTTATGTGTTGCTGTGAGTCATGTGCCTGAGCCCAGTCATCTCTGAATATACTGACCCTCAATTTTCAACCTCCATATTCATGACCCAGACCATTGATGACCATACCAATGTTCTCCCTCTCTATGGGAACTTTTCTGAGGCCAGATAGCTTTTCCCAGGAAGTATCATTCAGTCTTTTGAGATCTGTGATATGCATAGGACATGACCATAAAGGAAAGTCCAGGCCTTTACGCAGGTAATGCGAATATTATTGTTACCATCTCACTGAAATACTTGTGAACATTTGAAACTTGCCTCTGAATTTGAACTTCTTTCCAAAGTTTTCCAAATACTTAAACAAAGTCTCTGCAATAGAGCTTTTCTACTTAAAGCAACACAAGAACAAAAGACAAGTTTCCTTTGCAAAAACCATCTCATCTACTATATTTGGAATGGGAATGTGTGAAGATGAAATCTGGAAAAAAATAAACCTAATATCAAGGCTGTCTATTGTTATGAGAGCAGAGCCTTGAGCAGATGCAAGAATGATCTCTGGCATCACTGATCAATAAATACTATCAATGTCTTACATTTGTAAGTGCTTTTAATCTTTTCTAAGATTCTTTCACTTAATTCATATCGTTTGATATTCTTAACAACCCAGTGAGGTAGTAGACAAGGGAATATTATTACTCCTATATGAAAGTTGAAGAAACTAAAAGGGAGCTTACAGGGCTCCCCTGTATAGGGCCTCAAATGGCTGGTTGGTAGAAGAGTTGAGAAGAGGGTAAAGCCTCACCTCATTCTCTACGTGTTTCTCCCCAGTGCACCATGGTGTTTGCTCATGCTTGCTTTGGCTGTTGATAAATAATCATGGGGGCACCTGGGTGGCTCAGTCCGTTAAGGGTCTGACTTCAGCTCAGATCATGATCTCATGGTTGTGGGTTTGAGCCCCGCATCGGGCTCTGTGCTGACAGCTCGGAGCCTGGAGCCTGCTTCGGATTCTGTGTCTGCCTCTGTTTCTCTACTGCTCTGTCTCTCAAAAATAAATAAACATTAAAAAAAAATAATCATGGCTGCAGAATTGATGGCAGAACAATGAGAACAATCCAAATAGATGCCAACAATAAGATTGTGCCATGATCCGTTTATGTCATGTCTATAGAATTCATATAGCCTAGGTAAATTTCAGCTCTCATAATCATTCCGATTAGTTTGTGGGAACAGGTCTCAATTAATGTGCTCACTCTGGCCCTTAATTATGCATTGTTTTCCCATAAATTGTCATGGAATCAACTCTGTATAATCACTGCCATATTCTCAAATTTTTCAATATGTTTAGCCAGGGACTGAAGTCTAGTTTGTTGTCATGGAAAAGTTTGATTCTCATAGAGGCATCAAATCTTTAATGCTGGTCTTTTCATTATAGTCTCAGATTAAAAAAAAAAAAAATCACCTTATTCTTTCCAAGACAACGCTCAAAATGGCTATGTATTCTTTTATAAACCCTTTTTACTTTGTTGCAGTTTCCTTCTGAGACTTCTGTTTTTCACTGATTCCACTCTGGTCGGTTGAAAATGCTAAAACATTTTTCTTTTTCATCAGATCTGTTCTCTTCAAATCCCTCTGCTGCCTTTCCAGACCACATTTAAACTTTGTGGAATTTTTTTTTCTTGGAGATTACTATCAAATTGAATTTTTAAACCAAAAGAAATAATGACTCTAATACAACTCCTCAATTTTCAGCAATAAATAATTCTGGCAATGAGAAGGAAAAGAAAATTAAACTCCTGAATGCATTTCCATACTACATTGGGAAGAATAACTAGAGATTCTCCTCTGTAAATGTCTTAGTAAAGAACTTGGCATTTTGCTAAGTTTTATTTTTCCCCCAAGTGTGTGAAATATCTAGCCAAAAATTTCTATAAAGGTAAATGTGAACTAAATGGGGAAGAGGAGGGAGGAGAGCACGGGAGGAGGAAGCCGTGCTCAGTACAAGCTGGTGTTATGCAATCATCTGACATCGTACTGCCTAGTAGGAGATGAGGCAGGATTTTTTTTTTTTTTTTTTTTTTAACATCCATGGAAGCAGGAAGCTCTGAAAGTTTCCGGCTTCTTTAGAACAGCATGTGATCGATCTGGCTCCTGCGGTTTCTACATTTGTCCCAAGGAATAAGAACTGGTATATAAGGAGCAACTACAGAACACTTCACCGGAGACTTGAAATCAAATAAAAAAAATTGCATTTTCATCCTTCCATTTTGTAAATGCACTGCTTACAGAACAAAACGATCAAGGCACTCCACGCACATTATAAATATTTCTATAAGCAGTCATAAAGGATATTGCCTCTGGAGACAAATGCTTGTGGGGTTTTCTATTAGTATGCCTCAGGTCAAGACCGGTCGCTCCTTGGTACTTTGAGCTATGTTACTGGAAGTCTAGGGCAGGTGGGATATGATCTAGTAAACATCAGTCCATGCTAAACTAACAGCAATATGTAACCGGATATCTGAATACTCAGGGCAAAATGTTATTTAAATCCTATCAGCCTCCCTTTAGCAGGAACTGGATGCAATAAGCTTTAAGTTTTCAAAATTATTTTATGGAAAATGACATAAATCAGAAGAAATTAAGATAAAGTACAATTTTGACCAAAGTACATTACAATTAGCATTAACTGTATTGACTGGTCTATAGCCAAGCACCATTTACCAATGCAATCTAGACGCATCTGCTTTTCTGTAACTGCTCATTTAGGTGGAAGTTTATGAGTTTTCTATGCTAAGTGTCTTGCTTTAAATCTTTTTCATTCATGTTAGTAAATAGAAATAAGAAGGCTTTCCTTTACAAATTCTGACCAGAAGATCAATGGAATGCCAGTAATATGTTTTTCATGATTAATAGAGGTTAATACAATGAAGGTAATATAATTGCTAATTAAATTCAGAAGTTAGAATTGTGGCAAGAAGTATTTTTCAGAGGGGGGGTTTAAAAAATTACTTTTTATTCAAAGAAGGTAGATTGGAGGACAGCCCTAATGTTGGGATCTAGAATGGTCTAAGTTTCCTTGGAAAATCTCCATTTGTTGGTTGGTTGAGCCCTGTATTCAAAACTTCCTTGGGAGAGGATATTTGGTTTTCTTAGATTTTATTCTCTGTTGTAAAATGACAGGACCCAAAATTACTTGATTTCAATTGATACGATTTTCTCTGTAAAGCTGCAAAGGCAGCAGGCAGCAATTATTTATGCATTTACTATTTCACTGTCACTGCCCTATACCTTCCAACCAGAACGGCTAAAAACAAACATTCCACATTTGTCAACTTTCACAATGGTAGTGATTGGTCATATTAACTACTGCTGCCTTTGCAGATGTGCATGTATATAGGTCTCTTTCTGTGTATCATTGGAAAAAATTTAATTAAAATGATCATAACTTTGATTTTCAAATAAAATGCAAAGAAATACATTGTTAGTTTTAGATCTACTGTTGAGATAATTTGAGGCCTAAACATTATAATTCACTAATATACTTATTTGCAGAGAAACTCTTCTCTGAATATTTAGTAGATTGAAAATTCGTGGACAGTGAAGGAGTCTTATACCCTTTTATTTGCCACAATATCTACGAAGAGTTCCAAGTACCTTACCTGGTATGGTCATCTTCTTGCTTCAAGAAAGTATTTATGGTAGATTACCACTGAAGATGCATATAGAGCAGAATTGCTAAAAATAAAAGTAAAAAATTAAAATTTGATAGGCAGGAAAAGAATTATACCCCAAATCTGGGCTAATATTGAATCCTGCAACTTTAGCCTAAGCTTCCTGAGACCAGAAATAAAACATAATGGATAAATATTTCTCATTATTGAATGCAAGTAAGTAAATCACTTTGACAAGAGCAGGGAGGTTTTACTGATTAAAAAATATTTGAAATTGATTCATCACATGGATTAGTATAGGGAGAATATTGAGCTACATAAAATCTATCTTGAAGAGGAAATTTTTTTTAAAGCAAAGATGTTCTTGGTATGATTACTTCATGTATTAATACTTGAAAAAAAATACCTGTGCTCGCCTACTATTAAGCTGTAACTCAGCTGTGATCATGAACAAAAACACTGCCTGAGAAGACTGTCATTTCCTAGATGTGAGCTATCTGCCCAGAGAATTACATAAACAAAGAAGAGTTGGAAAGAGTTTAGCGTAATAGTAACAACACCAAAAATAAAGTCGGCCTAAAGGACACCAAACAAAAGCTTCACCGGGGCAAGCAGCTAAGGGGAAATAATTCAGACCAGGCAGAGCCTTTCCTGAGAGACCTCTGCTTCCTGATGGAGAAGGCTTTCCCATCAAATCTGAAACTTTTCTGGTCATTTTATCTTAGAATTCTGCCCAGAGCAACAGTTGTTAGGCTCCACATTGCTCACCTCACCTTGCTGATCCAAACACGAGGTAAAACAGCTCTCTTCAACCTTAATTTCTCAGCTCATACAACAGCCTCTCTTGAAAACCTCCACTGTCCTCCACCCTGCCTTCACCCCCCCACACTGGGCCAAAACCTACTAACCAGCAAGTGCTTAAATACCATGTATTCCACGAGGTCTTCGCTAACTGCCCAAATCTGAGTCAGGTGGCCCCAGCTCAGTGATCCTCACCACTGGCTATATATTAGGATCAGCTGGTACACACTGGGAGCCCAGCAAGGCCCAGTCTCCACTTTCAGAGATTAAAGCTAGGAGGTTCCTCTTGAATGGGCTGGGCGAGGAACAGGCATGGAGAGTTTTTAAGGTTCTCCAGGTGATAACAATGAGCTGGAAATGGTACACACCTCTGTCCCATATGATCTCTGAAGGTCCTTACCATGACACTTACCAATTCACTTTAATCTAATATTAATTTATTGAGCATTTACTGTGTGTAAAGGATAATTTAGTAAATTAGTGAGTAAAATAGGATCTCTATCTTTATGGAGCTTATAGAAAAGTAGGGAGACAAATACTTAACAAATTATTTATGATAAATAATTTAAAGGGAAGCACTACAGGGTACGATGGTCAGCTGTAACAAAAACAATGGTCTAGTGTAGTAGATTGCATTATATTCTGCAATTCTTGACACCCACTCTATTGGAAGTATAAATCTCACCCTTTGCCACGTAACTCTGCAGTGTCCTTGCACATGGGGACATTTCCAGCCCCATTGCTGTTGCGCTTGGTCATGAGACTTGCTTCTGCCAATGAAAAGTCAACAAATATCATGGAGCAGTTTTGTCTGCTCCATGTATTTGCCATTTTGTGCTCCAATGGCTCACCATAAGGAGAGCATGATCTGAGAAAGCTGTGCCCCAGGTTAAACACAAATGTCTGAGACTTGAACCCAAATCACAGTGAGGAGCCAGGCCTAGCTGTCCTTCAATCTGAGGCAGAACCTCCCACAGGAGTCCAGCCTGGATCAAGCAAACTATGGAGAACCATAGACCCATGGGCTTGAGAACACATGATTGTTATTGTGTGCCATGGAGTTCTGGAGTGGTTTTTATACAACATTACTGTGGCATATACTGAGTAATATACCAGACTGAGGTTCAGACCACACTGTATTTACCTAAATAAGCCATGTTTACCTTGTGCATCACTGTGTTTTCTGTTCCTATAACACTGTGTGAGATGTAGCAGGTGCTCAAAAACTATGTGTTGAAGGAATGAAAATACAGTTCCTGACCTTGGTGATCTCATAGGCTAACATGTAAGGTAGTTCTGTGAACAAATAGTTACAGTGTGAAGTGATAAATGCAGTAATAAAGGAGCTATTATAGCATGGAGGTAGAAATTCTTCAAAAGTGTGTTACGTATACCAAGGAAAAGTGTCAAAAACCAAGCACTCAGATTTGAACATAATAAGAACCACTTATTCTATCATCAGAAGCTTTTATTAAATTTGCTGGTGCAAGCTGGGCTACTTTCAAAGTCATATAAATAGACTTATAGTTCCTACCATAATGCAATAAATTGTGTGTTTAAAGATTTTTCAACATATTTACTAAATAAAATATTTATAAGCTACTTGCATGCAGATAAAAGGGCAGTGGGCTTAGAGGTGTGGTCTAGTGAAATGAAATACCAGAGAATAGTAGGTTGGAATAGGTGTTTACCTCCCCCCCCCCAAAAAAAAAAGGCAAGTGGTTGCTTTGTGAACCAAAATGAGAACTCATGAGAAAACTGAACAGAGGAATGAGGAATGAGATTTGGAAGGGGGAGGGGAAGATCACAATATAGGATGTGCCTACACCATACATCCTACTTCGCATTAAAAATAAAGGGCCACTTCTTGGTCTTCCAAGCCAGTTACTCTCCTCTGTTCTCTTTCAAACTTCCAAAGTGGATATTATCTCTAATTTGTTGAGTTCTCCTTTTGCACTCTGTTTTTCTTGGTGGATTAATACCCTTTTCTTGAAATGTTAGCAGGGTTTGGGGAAGCAGAAGGCTAAAGTGTGAATAGTCAATCTGCCATTTTTTATACCAGAAATCCACAACATTGTTGATTATGACTAACAATTGTAAACAGCTTACATTTCCATAAACCAGACAGTTGTTGAAAAAAATCAGGTGTATGTGTATGCTGAAATAAAATGTAGGCACTGAAAATCATGATTTTGAAGATTATTTAAGGACAAGGAGAAATGCTCAGAATAGAAAGGGATTACCAAAGACAAAATGTAGAATTCTCTTTATTGTCTCATCCCAGTTCTCTCACTCATATCAAAATAATAATAGTTTGGGGCACCTGGGTGACTCAGTTGGTTGAGTGTCCAACACTTTATTTTGGCTCTGGTCAGGATCCCAGGGTCTGGGATCGAGCCCTTTGTGGGGCCCTGTGCTGAGCTTGGAGAAGGCTTAAGATATTCTCTCTCTCTCTCTCTCTCTCTCTCTCTTTCTTTCTGTCCCTCGTCCCCACTCACTCTAAAATTAAAAGTTAAAAAAATGATAACTGTTATTAGTATACTTGAATGGTGAGATTGTAGCAAATTTACTTCATTCTTTTTGCGATTCAACATCTTAGATTTTTTTAAAAATATGTTACTTTTATCATAAGAAAAAATGTAATTTAAAAGCTTATGCCCACTGTTTCTTCATATCTATTTTTTTAATTTATTTTTAAACTTTTTAACGTTTATTATTGAGAGACAGAGAGACAGAGCATGAGAAGGGGAGGCCAGAGATAGAGGGAGGCACAGAATCGGAAGCAGGCTCTAGGCTATGAGCTGTTTGCACAGAGCCCGATGTGGGGCTCAAACTCACAGACTGTGAGATCATGACCTGAGCTGAAGTCAGACGCTCCACTAACTGAGCCACCCAGGTGACCCCATATCTATATTTTTAGAGAGAAAATCTCTCCCGTCTTGATTATAGATACGTTTATCTGTTGGTAAGTAAAGCAATCACAATTTATTTTAATGTCCAACTTCCAGATGAAGTGATTATATTTTTCTCAAAGACTCAACTTCCCACAATATATATGCTTACAAGTCTCCAGGATACCTTTTCTTCTGGGACATGTTGCTGCTTCTCACCACTTTTTACATAAATAAGAGAAAGTGGTAAGGTCATGGAAACATCTTCAGAATTGAGCATTGCTGGCACAAATACACTTTTTCAGTCATCTGCTCTTATGCATTTGGCTTTGCACAACTGGGTATGAAAAACATTCACATTTCATCTATATTAAATGCTGTAAATTACATTCTCAAAAGTCCCTGAGGTATAACTTATAGTCACACTAATACTTGAAAACAGCATGAACAAAGCAGGAAGTTGCATTCCTAAATAAGACAAGAAGTTGTGCTCAAAGTCTCACCATGGGACATTTTATTTATTTTGAATCTGTGTGCAATGATTTGTTTATTTCTAGGTTTTCGGATTTCAAGCAAGTCTTCTAAATTATAGAGGTAAAAGGGCTAATTTTTTTGTCTAAGTTGTTATTTTTTGTACCTCAAGTGAGAGGTATATCTATCGTCAGTTACCTTACATGTCATGATGTCCTTTTCTTTCTTCTTCTTCTTTTTTTTTTTTCAGAATCCTTGAACAAAACTCTAAGCTTCCTGTTATGTTCTTCAATGTCCCATGTTTCAGACTGGAAAGATAATGTTAAAGGAATGAACAGAGTGAGCAAGGATTTGGTAGGATGGTCAAAGATGTCCTCTTTCACGTGAAAGTTAAGAAAAATATGGGGGTGCCTGGCTGGCTCAGCTGGTAGAACATGTAACATTCAATCAGAGAGTCTCAGGGTCATGAGTTCAAGTCCCATGTTGGATGTGGAGCCTACTTTAAAGAAAAAAAAAAAGAATGGTATGGAGAAGAGTAAGAGAGCCTGTGATGTGGTGGAGCTTGGCCTTTTCAAGGAATAGAAAGAAAACCACTGTGGCCAAAGCACAGGGAGCAAGGGAGTGAATGGAGAATCACTCAGCATGTGACTGGAGAAGTTGTGGCTTTTCAAAATAACCAAGATCTCTGATGTGGATATTATTTACTCCTATTTTAAAGTGTCAGTCCAATGTCCTGTGTTCCTAGGAGCTGACGCCGTACCCCTCCTGCCAGGTTTGGGCCCAGCAAGGCCCTCCTACAGCAGGTGAGCAGGAGATACTGAGCTGCACTCTGGTTCCAGGACAGGGCTTCCTGTAAAAGCCTTCCCTTCTGGCTGAAGACAACCTTAGACTTAGAGCTACTTCTTTCAAGCCAGCAGGATCACCCTGCTCCAGATTCTGACAAGGAGAAATTTGGAGATTACCAGGAAAATAAGACCTGAGACTCATTCGGTAAGCATGCAATCTGATTTGTGAGAAATTCATGTATTTCACCACGAGGGATAGGATGAATGAGTGTAAGACATGGGGAAAGCATATTTTAATGTCCATATCATCCACTTAACTGTAAATTCCATTAAGAAAACGACGATGACTAGATATGCTTATCATCATATCTGTAAAGTCTGGAAGAGTGCCTATACATGTCAGGTACTAAAATAATGTTTGTGAGATGAATGAATAAATAGCTGATTGCAGGGCTGGGAAGGGTATGATGAGTCTGGATCATCCTGCAACACCAGGAAATATCATCCTGCAACACCACTTCAGGAAATGATCTGAAAATGCATGGACATAACAAAAGCATATAGAAGCCAGCTTGAAGGAGCTTTTACTGGCCAAATCGGAGACAAATTTAAGCATCAAAATAAATAAGGACAGTAACCCAGTGAATAAAATAGGAACCTGTGAGACGATATTGATAATAATTAAATAATTTTAAAAATGGGAAAAGGAGGGCTCTTCTTTAAAGACTAATCCAGACAATAAATGTGGGTGGAGTAGTAGAATCGGAAACCCATCATTTTTAAGTTATCATGATAAAGATTGATTTGGGCAAGAATCATCAGTAGATGCTAAATCTAGGGGAAGAGTATGAAGAAGAGCAGGATATTTACATGTTCTTCACATGATTACCTTCAGAATACTCATTAGGCACAATGATAAGTGCCAACTAATGACATGACTTAGATTAAATGCAATCTAAATGTAATGGGTGATCTTAGACTTGATTCTGCACAAAAAAAATTTTTAAGGATTTTTTTAGCACAGTGACGCAATTGTAAAATGGACTGCTTAGATAAAAAGTATACTATCAGTGTGAAATTTTCTGAAGTTGAATACTATACCATGGTTACATACAATAAGAGCTTAATTCTTAGGAAGTCCATACTGAGATGTTAAGGGCTGAAGGGGCATGATAAATTCAACCCATCCTAAAGAAGTTCAGAAGGGAAATATTTTACATAACACATACATACAGAGAAAGAGATTTAACAAATATGGCATATGTTAAAATTTGTGTATCCACGTAAAGGTATTCTACTCTGTATTAGTTTTGCAACTTTTCTGTGAATTTGAAATTATTTCCAAATAAAAGTTTAAGTACTATTGTAAATGCATAAAACAAAACGAAATAAGGTCAGAAAGGGGGCAAGTCATGTATTACTGCTGGTCAAATAATGGGAGAAATTTTGACCAGTAGAAATGAAAGAACAAGGAGGTCTCAAAGTCAGGAAGAAACAAACCAACAAATTAACAAAAACCCCAAAAGCTTCTTCAGGAGCAAAGATAAGGAGGAGGGAAAGTAAAGGCATATGGGAGGAAAGAGTTCTGTTTAGCTTAAGTGTATGAAATTATAGAGATAAATCAACAATAGTAATTTGGAGATACTTCAGGAGAGGATATTTTGAATATCCAAGTGCACATTATCAACTCAAATTCATGCAACTGTATTATTAATAATACATTCCATCTTAATATATGATAAATTTCAATAAAGGCAACAAGGAATTTTTTTTCTAGTTTGATTTCAGAGAAGAAAAGATTATTTCTGGCTCTTTTTAAATCTGAATACAAAAGCAATCATATAAAAAAGCCCAAATATGCTGCCCATGTATTTAGCTATGAAACTAAAACCCAAATATTCTGCTTAGAAAATTAACAACAACAACACAGACACACATGATTACAGTGAGCTTTGGAATTCAAATTCTCTCAAAAATTTCATTTTATACAACTATTTGTTAAACTGCTGAAAAATTATTTGAAAGAAGGTCTGCATTTTCTAATCATCAACAGCTCTTTTCTATCCCCAAGTTACTTCAGTCTGCATGATCAATCCTTTATTCAGCTTTTAAATGAAAAATGAATTCTCATCTCAAGCCTCTCCTCTTCTAGCTGAGAGCCACTTTGCAGCATGCAAAATACTTTGGGTAGACAGCTGCGGGCTGACTCCTCTACATTCTAGACAAGGAACACATTCTGCTTGGCCCTTGTGGGAGTTATCAATTGACCCAAGGAGAGAGTGTTTCACAAGATCAAAGGCAGCTGTGAGGTCAAGGGGGCTGAGGCTGGCACAGAGACCAGGAGGCTTAGCCCCTGAGGAGGAGGTAATTGGTAGCTTTGTGTTTCAATGGAGTGAAGTGGGTAAAAGCCGGATTAGAGAAGGTCAAAGAGAGAATTGAAGGAAAGAAACTAGGGGGAACAGCTGTGAACTTTTGGCTAAGAAGAGTTACTTAACCAAAAGAACAAGGTGAAGGGGAGAGGTAATCAAAGCCCAAGTTGTCGACAGGGGATACTGTACTCTCCCAGGATGTAGTTCAGAGTCTGGGCAGGATGAATGTAAGGGAAATGCCGTCCAGCCAGATGAGGGGGTAGAATATAAGGTCTATGGGAAAAGCTACCGATTACGAAACAGAGTTGGGAAAATCAGACCTGGAGAACTTGAATCCAACAGAGTGTAATAAGAAGGGCATTTAAATCCATATGTCAGAGTGGTTAATGGATTAGAAGCTGTGAAAAGTACAAGTGGGACAAGGAGAAAAGAGGAAAGAGTGCTACTAAAGAAAAAGGAACAGGCAGAGGCTTCCAAAAGGAAATATTTTATGTTAAAAACTGTGGCTAAGCTAACAAAGGGAGCTCAGCACAATGTTCTTTTATATAGGTGCTGATAAGATTTGTTATTAAAAAATGTTTTAATCCTAGAATATTTGTCTCATCAAAAGACTGTGTTTAATATACATATAAAACATAAGATATAATAATAAAATGAATACTCAGAAACCTAGCATCCTACCTAAGAACTGGAACATTATCGACACTGTGCAAAAGGAAAGCCTAGGCTCCTCCCCCTGGCTCGTTGCACAGAGATCATGTGAATTCATGCATGTGTGGCTTAACCATTCTTTTAAATATATATATATTTTTACATATGTATACATCACTAAACATAATATTGTTTATCTTTCCTTCTTTTCAAGCTTTATAGATGCAATACTGAACTACGGCTGTATGTAATTTTATATACTATATCACTGGTATTTATGTTTTGTATTAGTTAAGGTTCTCCACAGATGCAGACCCAATAGGTCTTATTATATAGTACAATATCTCCTATTGGGTAAAAAGGAGGTATAGGTAAAAACATGTATTTTATGTTTATATTATGTTATATTTATATTAAGAAATATAAACATTTTAAGGAATTAAGTCATAAGATGGTGGGGGCTGGCAAGTCTAAAATTTATAGGTCACGCTGGCAAGCTGAAAATGGAAACTCAGGCCGAGTTCCTGTGTCTTAGTCTTTTTTTTTTTTTTTTTCAATGTTTTTATTTATTTCTAGGAGAGAGAGAGAGACAGTGTGAGCAGGGGAGGGTCAGAGAGAGAGGGAGTCACAGACTGAAACAAGCTCCAGGCTCTGAGCTGGCAGTCAGCACAGAGCCCGACGCGGGGCTCGAACCCACGAACCTCGAGATCATGACCTAAGCGAAAGTCGGATGCTCAACCGACTAAGCCACCCAGGCGCCCCTCCTATGTCTTGGCCTTGAAGCAGAATTTTTTCTTTAAGAAAACTCAATCTTCGCTCTTAAGGCCTTCTACTGAATAGATAAGGCTCACCCATATTATGAAGGGTAATCTGCTTAACTTAAAGTCTACTGATGATAAATTTTCATCACATCTAAGAATTACTTCACAGCAACATCTAGACTAGTGTTTGGACCAAACAGTTGGGCACCATGGCTTATCCAAGTTGACATGTAAAACTAACCATCACATGTTTCTAAGATTCGCCTTTATTGTGTATGTAGCTTTAATTCATATCCGTTCAGTCACTGTTTCATTTCCACACTCTCTTGTCAGTTGACACTTAGGTGTTTCCATTTCTCTGGTGTTATAAAGAAAGCTGCAGCAGACTTTTGTGTGCACGTTCTTTTGTGCACCTCTGCAAGAATTCCTTAAGACTGTAGGGATGGAGTTGCTAAATTGTAAACATAGGATGTAAATTCAGCTTTAAAAGATAATGTTGGGGCTCTTGGATAGCTCAGTTGAGTGTCAGACTCTTGATTTCAACTCAGGTTATGGCCCCAGGATTATGGGATCGAGTTCTACATCAAGTTCTGCATCAAGCTCCGTGCTAAGTGTGGAACTTCCTTGGGATTCTCTTCCTCTCTCCCTCTGCCCCTCTCCCCTGCTCCTCTCTCTCTCTCTCTCTCTCTCTTTCTGTCTAAATAAAAGATAGTGTTAAACTGTTTGCTAAGGTGTTTATATCAACTTAACATTTCTCTCAATACATCTAAGTAGTTGCAGTTGTGTTTTTCAATAGTCAGCCTCCAAAAATGAGTTAAGATACATGAAAAGAGCCAAATTCATTTGACAATTTGATCTGTATCCATTCTCTCTCCCCACTTATACATCCATCCTTACCCCTAGACTATTTAGAAGCTGGAATGAGATGTGAAGGTGGCTTTGTGAGAAGATTTAATAAAGAGATGGTAAGTCAGTCCTTCATGCAGCAAGTATTTAGTAAGCATATGCTATGTACCCAGATGCCCCATCTATGACTTCATAAGTAAGAGTCTGGAAGGGAGATGGATGTATTAATAGGCATTTATAACCAGTGATAAGACAGAGTAAATATACATTTTAGTATACAGCAGGGGTACTTACTTATGGTCTTGAAGATTGAAGGACATTTCACAGGATAATTTAACCACTTATGGTAACTTTAATGTACACGCATGGGTAGACGTGGGTAGATACATGCACGAGTAGGTGGCACTACATCTAATACATATTTGAATTGCTATATGTGTCCATTGGAGTTTATACTAAGCCTACTTCCCCTGGATTGTACAATATAAAATTTCTTAGACATATGAAGCAGCATTTCAGTTATTCACAGCAAGAAACCACTTACTCTCAGGGTGGGGGTGACTAGAAATAGGGACCCCAAGTCCCCCAGGTCATTCTAAAGACATCTCTGAATATGCCTTCTGGATGCTTCTCCTTAACTCTTTGAGCAAAGTACCAAGGAAGGTGTGGAAGTGAGTTTCACCTTGATCCTGACATCAGCCTAACTTTAATGAAGAGGCCAGAAAGAGGGCAGAAAGAATGTTCTTCATCTCTTTCAGTGGTGGCACAAGGTAAAATCCTCATGGGCTAAATACCTTTCATCTGCCCCAGCTGCAGGATGTCACAGGATGTCATTCACATGTGTTTGCCAAATAATACAGCTTATTTCTAAATGAACCTCTTAGAATAATAAGCATTGATTTCTAGGGTTGTGGTTCTCAGCCTGTTGTTTCTTTGCTGCGTATTTGTTAACAAGTATATTTATTAAGAATGCAAGATCTTTCCTTTGCATAATTCATTTTCTGCAGCTACTCTTCATAATCAGGTCTTTGCAGTCTGTAATAAGTGTCTTTATAGGAAAGCATGACTATAAAAATAGTCTAAAATTCAATACACAGAAACAGTGAGCTTCAGACCAGCTACCAGGAAGATTTATTTTAGCAATATAGCTCTATGTGAGGCTGCTGCCTGGTACTTTTTATCCAGCTTACAACATTTTATCTCCTTATGTTGGCCAGAGTTAGTCCGAAGAGTAGGATTCATCTTTAGAAAACCTTAAGTGTCAATAAACTACACTGGTCTTGCAAAGGACTCCAGCCCCATGCCCTCGAGGAGTAAGGCACACCATATCAGTAACATAACGGTTCCTTCAGGCCTACACTGGACTGTCAGTTTGTCTGTCTCCCTCTTGTAGTAACAAGAGGTCCCATGGTACTTGTACTGGCACCACCACAGCAAGTAAGAGGAGCGAGTGGGAAGGGTACAGAGCTGAAGGCAGGGCATTAAAATGCACTAATCTTTGAGTCTTCGGCTGTGCCCCCCTCCCCTACTTTTCGAGAACACTAATTGCCAGTTGTATGGTGACTTTTCACCGAATTCCCTTGCTCCCTCCAAGGTATTAGACAATTTTTGGAAAAACTTAACCCTTCCAGCGAAGAGACCTCGATATTGACATGTATGTCTCACCAAAAGCCGTGTTTCCTCCAGAGCTAAAAGTCTTCCAGTTTTGCTCACAGGTGGACAAGTCATACCTGTGTGCATCACACTTCCAGTGGTGTACAAGTCACAACTCATGGACACTAAGCTTCTAATCAGCAACTTTGGAATTGCCAGCCTTAAATGTGAATGTTCAGCTCAGGATCGCTATATATTTGAGGAACTCATCCAACATTAAAGAGAAAAACAAACAAACAAATAACAAAAGGACTCATAAAAAGGAGACAATGCAGAAGAAAACAAACAAAAATCTATATTTAATATCTTCAGAGCAATAAAAGATACTACCTCTATAAAACAAACACAAGAGGCTATAAAAAAATCAAGGGACTAGAAAGAACCCTTAAAATAGGAAATATGGTAGTAGAATAAAGAATTCAATAAAAGGATTGGAGGATGAAATTGAGGAATACTCAGAACACACAATGAACAGAAAATAGAGGACAGTGGAGGAAATTAGAAAATCAATGCAGAATGTCTAACAGCAAACTAATAAGAGAAAAATAAAAAGAAGGAAATTATTTTGAATTATTATAAGAGACAATAAAAGATTTTTCAGATATACAATTCTTTTTTAAGAAATGTTTATTTTTCAGAGAGAGAGAGAGAGAGAGAGCACACAAGCAAGAAGGGGCAGAGAGAGGGAGAGAGAGAGAGAGAGAGAGACAGAATCCCAAGCAGGCTCCATGCTGTCAGCACAGAGCCTGATGTGGGGCTTGAACTCATGAACTATGAGATCATGACCTTAGCTGAAATCAAGAATTGGATGCTTAACCAACTGGGCCACCCAGGAGCCCCCAGTTATATAATTCTTTTTTTAAAAAAAAAAGGATCTTCCTTTTTTTCCTTCTTGGTAAGCTGCTGGGAGATACATGCAAACAAAGTAGGGGGTTCACAAAGAAAGAGGAAGATTAAAAAAATGAGTATGTATCTAGTATGAGAGAAACAGAAAAGGGAGCCCTAGGAAGTTCTTTGAGAAGGAGTTGGCTGAGGAAGATTTAAACATCTGGAAACGTGGGAATAATATTAGAGAGAGTTATATAGAGAATAAAAAGCAGTGATTAACTTTAGAAAAAATACTGTACAAGAAAGGACAGGCAGACATAGCTCACTTCTTGATTCAATCCAATACTTACAGAGTTATAATGATAGAGAACAAAGATGGTGCTATAACAGGATTGAGAAGAGAGGACTGGAAGTAAGGATGAGGGGAGATGATGACACAGCAGAGCTGAAGTCTCAGCCACCCCATAGTAGGATCGACATACTACACCTAAAACTGATGAACTGAGAAGTAGCAGGAAAACAGTGTAGTATCGAAAAATATGGAGTGATACATCCGAAGAAACCTACCAAATACTGGAGGGGGGCAGAATCTGAGCCATGGGCTTAGAGAGATGGGAAATGTTGGAGCAGGGACTGCTGTGTTCACCATAAGCCTTACAACCTACTTCATGTTTAAACCAAGTGCATGTATTTCATTGATAGAAGTAAACATTAAATTTAAAAGTAATGTAATAGGAATTCTTTTATGTAAGTTGCAGTACACAGCTCTATTTTTTCCCCTTATAATTGATCACTGGAAATGAAAGTAGGCCAAAGGATTTGATCATTTTGGAGGCTTTTTATATTTCTTAATCAATTTTCTCTCAGCTACTGACAATGCAGAGTACCCATTTCCTTACGTCCCCCTCATCATGGGATATCCCCATTCAGAAGGTTTTTCCCCACCTGATGAGTAAAACCATTAAAAAAAATTTTTTAATGTTTTATTTATTTTTGGGAGAGAGATAGAGACAGCATGAGCAGGGGAGGGTCAGAGAGAGAGAGGGAGACACAGAATGTGAAGACAGGCTCCAGGCTCTGAGCTGGCTGTCAGCACAGAGCCCGACGCGGGGCTCGAAACCGTGAACTGTGAGATCATGACCTGAGCCGAAGTTGTACACTTAACCGACTGAGCCACCCAGGCGCCCCGAGTAAAACCATTTTAAAATTAGTCTTAAAAATTATTTTAGGCTTAATATTTTATTTGGTTTTCATCTAATTTTGGTTGTTGGTAATTCCTTTGATAAATATAATAATACATCTATGATAAGTGATTCAAGACTTACTTAAGTACACAGATTAAAATAGGATGGTGACCTTTTACTCTCTTCCTATTTTCCATTCCCTTGCCCAGGAGTGACTAGAGTTAACAGACTTCAGTTTCTTTAGGAGATATATATATACATACATGCATATGTATATATATGTATACACATATACATATAATATCACATTTATATATAAACATACATTATATGTAATACTTATTTTTATATAAATGGAATCATAATACCCCTGTTGTTTTGCAAATTGCCTTCGAAGCTTAAGACTGTACCTTGGATATCTCCCCAGGTCAAATTTTTAAACAATATTTGCTCTTACGCATTTTAAACAATGTGCTGCGGTCAGTCCACAGAGATAGGGTGGGCTCTTACCTCATATTTGGTTGTGATAATCTCATGTGCACCAAGAGTGTGTGAAAAAGTTTTTTGTACGCACGATGAGGGTCTCTGGGGAGAAAGGGACAGGCTCCCAAGCTGGCCTAACAATGGCTTGAGAAGGCAGAGAGAGGAGATTTTGTAGTGGTCAGTGGGGTGTGGCTGGGCTAAGGTTTTCCACACCCAGACTGTGGCTTGTGTGGTTTGAATTTGCTGCTTGCTGGTGCCAAAAGAGGGACCACTGGGCTTTCTTATTCACTTGCTCAGCCATGGGGCAGGGGGGTGGGGAGTGATGGGTCTTGAAAACTGTCAGCAAACATCAAAAATGGAGTCAGAAACTCTTTATTACACAATGTTTGCTGTTCCTTGAGAGCTTAGTTACACAGATCCTCTTTACTCTTGGAAAATGATCTTTACGATTTAAAACATGTAGATAGAGCTAAATGACAGACTCAGGTAATCAATTTGTGTTTTTTGTTCGTTTAGTAAACTCCCATGCGTGACGACCGTGCTCCTGACGGCAAATGAATGGCAGTGGCAAGCCACGGTCAAGCCGGCACGCACAGCAGCTTACAGCCCCATTGAGAGTCTCCATCTGGAGAGGCCGATGCCCTCATGCTCCTCTGGCTCTGGTCTCATTTTATAGCTTTGTGCAAACCAACCCACCTCATTCCTGAGAGTCCATGTTGCCAGCCTGGTGGTGTCCAGCTTCCTAACGTGACTGGTGTTGCTTCAAGCCTGTTTTCCATGTGCCTCTGCAGGGCTTTCTCTGTCTCTTTTATGGAAGTGAGTTATATTCTGCTTTGGTCCCAGGAGGATGACTCATCTTTGGTCTTCCCCCCTCCGAGTTCTGTAGGCACAGAGATTAAAGGTGGAAGGAGGCCTTCTATTTTTCCCATCTCAGAACCACAGGACTGACTATTGTCTACTCAGCAAATGTGAAGGGTTAAGCGATAGTATCCAGAAGGCATGCTGGCTGAGGCCTAATCACTGAATTTTGGGTAAAAGCTTGAAAGTGGCCTGTTGATAGTACATAATAGCCAGAACAATTATTCTCTCCTTTGCAAAGAATTGTAATTAATGTGGAAATGTAAAAGAAAAGGCTGAGTTGTGAACAGAAGGGCGAAGGCATCAAGAACTTGGCTTCCCCAGCAGCACTAAGAGCACTAGGAAGTGTTTAGGCCCAATTTGACATTTCACATCAAGCAGATTAAAGCCTGTGTTTTTTTCCACCTGGCATAATCCTAGCCCATGGAAGCCACAGTTAATAATTATTTCCCTGAGCCTAGAGAGACTTCCACAATAGAATCTCTTTTGTCCTGGCAAGCCGAGGATGTCTCGTGGCCAGCGCTTTCAAAGCTGGCAGATGACGCTTTGGCCTGCTCCGGGTGAAAAATGTCTTCAGCATGACAAGGGCTGCTCTCTTGTCCTCTACCACTGTCTGACCACCTTTGCATCAATAATCTCTCAGTTCCACTGTGCTCTTTGGACTTGAGCGTGACTTTGCACTTGGAGGAACTCATGGGCCTATGGAGGAGAAATAAGGAGAGTTTTCATGGCTGAACATGTTTAGGACATGTCAGCCAAAGGTCCACAGTGGGGCTTGTCTGGCCATGTTTGGTCAAGCATTTTGGGAACTTGAATTGCTGATAAACTGAAGGGTGAGAATTTGGTCACTCACTAATGACAGCAATGCAGGGTCACTCCTCATGCAAGAAGTTTCGATCCAAGGCAGACCAACAAATGAAGAGTGGTCACCTTCTCTGTCCAAGGTGCTGAGCCAGGTACTAGGGGACATTCAAAGCAAGGTTGATAAAATGGCAGATAACTTTCCTAGAGTAGGTGCTATTCAACAGAGTTTCTGCCATTGACTCACTGTTATCAAATCACAGGCACTAGCTTGGCTTTGTTATCCTGAAATGCGAACCTTTGCTCAGTTACTTTTCCTAGAGGTAAGTCTTTGAAGATAGGTACTAATCCACTGATTATTACAGTTTCTTCCTGGAGTTGTAAAAAAAAAAAAAAAAGTCACAAATACCATCAAATAAGATAATGTGTATAAATCACAGCATTGTATTGGGAACATAGTGCTTAGTTAATCATTGTTATCATTTACTTAAAGATATGTGTCCTATCCTTTCTATTTTATCATTTTATATATTTCTTTCCTACTCATGTCTCTCATCCATTTCCTTCCTTTCCTCTTTCCTTTCATTGATGGATTTTGATATTATTGTTGGCTATTTCTCTATACAGATGTTCTCTCTCCTTTATTGGGTCCAAGCTCTTGAGAATAAGGCCCATGTTTCTTCTCTCTCATTGCCTAGCATACTAGCCTTGCTGGTGGGTTGAGTTAGACACACCAAAAAGTGACCTGTAAATATAATATCTTATTCCAAGAAGGGGTTACCTCTCAATGGACAATGCCTACCCTATTATATTTTTACCCTGTTTAAAGTGGGGCTAGCTACTGAGCCCAGAGTCCCTGAAATGTCACCACCTTGCCTAGCCCAGCACGTGTAAGGTAGAGAAAAGGGGAGGGAGGCAGAGGTATCTCTAGGCAATTGCTAGAGCTCTTGTCCTGCATTTTATGGACCTCAAAACTGACCATAGTCTACTTGAGGAAGCTTGTAGCAAACAGATGGAAGGAGGATGATTTGTTTGGGAGCTTTCTCTCTGGGGCCTGAACTCATAAAAAGATTTTCTAAAATCATGGACTTTCTGGCTAAAGGATTGGCCACCTGCAGGTAATAGATGCCCAGAGAAAAATCTTATACAAGACTGTCTAAGATGAAGAAATATTCTTCCCTTTGAATAAGGAACAGATAAAAAAGGAAAATACTTCATGGGGATATAATTCTTCTCTGGAGAAGAAAATACTGGTCATGGGTATTCTTGGGTTTCAGTATGTGGGTATCAGTTACCCACCCCAATGCTCTTTTATCAGAGTCTCTTCCTCTCCATTTCCTAACCTCTCACTAATGCCTCTCTGAAGCTTTCTTCCTATCTAGAACGTCGGACTTCAGATACCCATTATGGTTCCACACCATGTCCAATATCACCTCCTTCTCTTTCTGAATCAGTTATGTCCATCAAATATTATCTGTCTCTTGTTGCCAGTCTCTGACTGCTGACTTGAAATTCATGCAAAGAATTCCTTGGGCCATTTCCATGGATAGCCTCTTTTTCATAATATGTTTTTTTCATTCCAATAAGTTTCTTCCAGTACCCAACAGTTTAAATCTAAAACACAACTCCTAATTATGAAGTTTCCAGGCATAAAGCCAGATTAGTGGGGATGATCTATCTGGATGGGGAAGGAGAAAAAAGTTAAGCTTTTGGTGTTCCATTTCTCAGGTAGAGACAAAGCTTCAGGATTTACTTTGTAACACTCAGCAACCATTACTGAGATGTGTTCTAGTGGATGCTATTTCCTGTCTTGGTCATCAGGAAATCTGAGTTCCAGTTCCTGTCTATTGCTGTATAGCTGTGACATTAGGAAAGTTTGGGTCTGAGTTTTTCAGCTTCAAAATGACTGTGAGAGACTAGGTAATCTGCAAAATTCTTTTCAGCTATGAGTCTATGACTTTCTGACATAGAGCTTCATAGGATTTGATTTAATTTTTTTAAGTTTATTTATTTATTTTGAGAGAGAGACAGTGGGGGTAGGGGAGGGGCAGAGAGAGAGGGAGAGAGAGAATCCCAAGCAGGCTCTGAGCTATCAGCACAGAGACCAATGCAGGGCTGGAACAAGAGACCATGAGATCATGATCTGAGCCGAAACCAAGAATTGGACGCTTAACCAACTGAGCCATCCAAGTACCCCCATAGGATTTGATTTAAACATAGCAGTAGGAGAGGGGCTACTGGGTGGCTCAGTTGGTTAAAGTGTTTGACTTTGGCTTAGGTCATGATCTCACGGTTCATGGGTTCAAGCCCCACATCGGGCTCTGCACTGACAACTCAGTACCTTGAGCCTGCTTTGGATTCTGTGTCTCCCTCTCTCTCTGTGTCTCTCTCTCTTTCAAAAATAAAGAAACATTTTTAAAAATTAAAAAAAAAATAAACATGGCAGTAGGAGATAATTAAATGGTACTTAGAGAGGAAGGATGAGTAAATATGAAATGCCACGGTAAACCTGGTAGTTTTGTCAGCTCTGTAAAAGGCAACTATAGAGGCACTCCTTCCCTAAGCAGCTCTAATTTGTATGGAACTTCTGTTGCTAAAGTAGAAAAACTCAGTGCTAACACTTTCAATTAAGTTAAATGACTTCATGTTCTGTTAAGTTCAGTCTGGCTAGGAATTTCATGACTTTTCCCTGACTTTATTACAGTAATGCTTAGCACCAGGTTCACATGGGTGATGTCTACTCAACAGTATTTTCATAATTGTACAGCTATCATCAAATTATGTTGATTCATGGCTGAATGAAAAATGACAGTGAATAGCATAATTGTGAAATTTCACAAGGCACTGACATTTGTGTTTAAAGCACAGAAAATTTAGCAAGTATGACTACTACAGTGGAAGTGCAATTGTGAAGACTTCATGGAAAAGTTCACGGATTCAAATGTAATTAAGCATGAATTAAACATGATGAGCTACAGGGCTAATTCCTGCATGGCCGAAGCTACATTATGGAAATCTGCTTCAGAAATATGACCAGCTCTTTTTCTTAACATATGTCAGATGCCTAACATATGGTCTCCTAAGGCCTCCAGCATACCTTGGGTGATCCAGGGCAGTCAGCGTATGCTTGGCACTGTTGAAGGTCTAGCTTATTGAGCCAAGAAACTAGGGAACATAATGGGAAATCAACCCATGCTTGTCAGAATCTCTCTTCTCCTTTAGAACAAGTATTATAAATTCAAAGAGAAATTTGAGCCTTTGTAGAGTATAGTTCTTGGTTCTGACTTTTCCTGCTGGTGCGATAAATAGCAAATCATGAATTCAGACTCTGCCTATTTACAATTATGTATGAAGATGATGATAACAAAGTAAAGAGATGCATTTCATAAGCCACACCCATAAACAAAATAAACATTTTGTTTGATGCCAATGTACTCTGCACAGGCTGAGGAACACAGATAACCTGGAAGGGAGCTTCCTGTACTATTTCTCATCCCCTTACTTCTCTTGCATCACTGTCCCTCAACCTCCTTCACACCCTTCTCTCAACTTCAAAGAGTAAGAAGGTAGGAGTCTGAAAGACAGAATTACAGGCTCAAATCTTTCATTGACTGCCGTGATCTGCTTCTTTTGGTGTCAGTTCCCTTATACGTATCATTAGGAGAATTATATTATCTTTCCTGACTGAATTATATTATCTTTCCTGACTGACAGGGTGCCTAAGTGAATGTGATGTTGTGATAAATGCAGAAGTCTTTCATCTATATCCATATAGTCTTTCATCTCTATCTCTACCCACATCTACGTAAATAGAAGACACACTTGCAGTTGGCTCTGGTTTCTGGTCTTATCCCCAATGGACTCTGGGTGATGATGGTCAGAATAATGAAAATAACATCAGTGATGACCATTTCTTCTATTTACTCTGTGCCAAGCACTATATTAAACACCATCTATTTGCTTTGTAGGTTTACGTAGAAAATTCAATTATAGGATATGATTTTTTCTGAATCCTAGAACAATGAAGAGTCAGAAGACTAAAAATGTCTGAAATCTAATAGTTTTCTTCTTAAAATAATGTGCTTTTTTGGCCATAATTACTAAAGTAAAATATGTTTCTTCATTATCAGCCATGGCTTATGGTCTTTGTGTTAAAAGTTGCAGGTGTACCTACCCCAGTGAAAGATCTGGGGGAATATTAAGTCTTTTGTTGTCATATCTCACAGTACTACAAAGTTTCCCCATTCAGGCCTTTTTGTTTCCCCTTAACCCAAATTCAGCAGAGTGACCCCTTTCAATCTGAAAGGACAAGTTTGGAACTTGAAAAGCTCACTGCCCACAAATGGTGAAGGAGACTAATAACATAAACAGCTTGTAGGCCTGGTTTAGATAAATAACAATGACAGATCATTAATGGAAGTTCAGGCGTGTCTTGGAGGTTAATGTGAATGAGGACAGAGATGACTTTTTGCAGCATAAATTTTAGTGCCTCTGACAGAGACAGGATCTGCCACCTGTGACCCTACAAGATAACTGTATTTTTAAATAAAATCTTCCTTAGGGTTAGAAAGATTAGACACCTCTTTTGGCAGCTTATGTAATATAGCTGCTTGGGAAAAGGGCTTCTGTTGATCAGCATCTTCATGGTCATCATTTGAGCATGTTCTCATCATCAAGTACCCAGGGAACATCAGTTAGAACTTGAGTTTCCACTGTGTGCAATATAGTCCTCACCCTGTGTATGTTTAGGCTTAAAGATTTCCAACAGGTAAAAAAGCAAAGAAGAAAATGGAAATGAATCATTCCCAACAGAAATAAAAATAAGAAGCAAAGAAAGAGATCTGGTAGTTAATGCATTTTTTAAGTTTATTTATTATGAAAGAGAGAGAGAGAGCACTAGTGGGGGAGGGTCGGAGAGAGAGGGAGATACAGAAGCTGAAGTAGGCTTAAGGCTCTGAGCTAGCTGTCAGCACAGAGCCCGACGCAGGGCTCAAATCCACGAACAGTGAGATCATGACCTGAGCTGAAGTCAGATGCTTAACTGACTGAGCCACCCAGGTGCCCTGGGAAAGAGAGAGTCCCAACCAGATTCCACTCTATAAACACAGAGCCTGATGTGGGGCTCGAACTCACAGCCCATGAGATCATGACCTGATCCAAAATCAGGAGTAAGGTGCTCAGCCGACTGAGCCACCCAGGTGCCCGTAATGTGTTTTTCAATTCCAATTGTCCTGTGTGTCCTGAGGTGGATTGCAAAGACCATAAAAAAAAAAAAAGTTTGCACCAGCAAGGGCCTTAACGGGGCATCATGTTATTAGCTTTTCCTCACTAGGTTGGAATCTAAAGCCCACTGTGTCCATATGTAGCTCTCTGTTTGCCTGAATAGCACTGAGACACCAACCATGATGAAATCCTCTGTGGATTATCTCAGTCATTTATTTGTTGAACATTTATTAAGTTCCTAGTAGAATGTTATCTAATTTTTCTGAGCACTTGCTTTGTAAGAGACATACTTCTAAGCATTTTATGTGTGTTAACTCATGTATGCCTCACAAAAATCTTATGAGATAGGTATTATTAATATCCAAAAAATGTATTATCAGAAATATTGTGTGTTTGAGATAGAGAATCATTTGTATAGCATGCTAGGAAGTTTTATTATTTTATTTTTTAAATATTTATTTAGTTAGTTTTGAGAGAGAGAGAGAGAGCGCGCGCGCAACAAACAGGAGAGGAGCAGAGAGAGAGGGAGACAGAGAATCGAAGCTGTCAGCACAGGGCCCAATGCAGGGCTCAAACTCACAAACTGTGAGATCATGACCTGAACCAAAATCAAGAGTCAGATGCTTAACTGAGCTACAGTAGGTGCCCCTAATTTCTTTATGATATGTCCTTTAGGAGTAAAAGCAGAGAAGAACTCTGAAGGATATATCTAAGTAGGAGAGACAATGAGATAAGTTAGGAGTTCAGTACTACATGTCAGGAAAGCAATGATGAGAACTTGCTATAGCGATAAAAGTGGAGACAGACAAGAATAGAGCTGTTAAGTATTTAAGAGGCAGAATCAATAGTGTTTGGTGACCAGTTGGATGTGAAGGGCAAAGGACAGTGGACTCTCACGCCCCTGCTTTAGGTGACTACGGGTGACCCAAAGAGCAATCAGGGACGGTTTATCAAAGTAAGCATTTTTGTGAGAAAGCATATTTACTCAGCTTGGGATGGGATAAGTTAGAGATAGTTCTGGGAAATCCAAATAAAAATGTTTACTAGAATCTTGGTCAGAGCAGTCTGGAACTAAAGAGATCAGGGTTATTATTTGAAAGTTCTCTGTATATAAATGTCCTGTGATGGCTGGTATGGGCAAGATTTTGTAAATGATATGTATACTATGAGAAGAGAAAGGGGGCAGAAGGAGATACATCAGCAAAGGAGACTATGAGGGAATGGAGAGAGGAAAGAACAAGACTAAAGGAGATTGGTTTCACAGAAGCCAAGAGAAAAGAGAAAGTGGCCAACAGTGTCCAAGGCAGTGAGTTAAATAAAGAGATAAAAGTGTCCATTGAGTTTGATCATGAACAAGTTGTTGTTAATCTGGTGAGAGCTGGTTCAGTTGTGCCAGGTGAATAGGAGGTGACAAAATAGAAAGATTTGAATATAATTTATTGAACTTTGATTTACTGCTCTTTGCAGATTTTGCATTTTTTACTAATTGAAGGCTTGTGACAACCCTGTACTGAACAAATCTGTGGGTACCATTTTTCCAACTGCATTTGCCCACTTTGTGTCTCTGTCACACTTAGGTAATACTCACATTTCAAGGCTTTCATTATCATTATATTTGTCATGGTGATCTGTAATCAGTGACCTTTGATGTTACTATTATACTTATTTTGGGGAGTCACAAACGGCACCCATTTAAGATAGCAACTTAATTGATAAATGTTGTGTGTGTTCTGACTGCTCCACTGACGTGCTGTTCTCCTGTTTCTCTCCTTCACTTCAAGACTCCCGTTTTCCTGAGACATAATAATATTGAAATTAGGCCAATTAATAATGCTACTGTAGCCTCTAAGTGTTTAAGTGAAAGAAAAAGTCACATGTTTTCATTTTAAATCAAAAGCTAACAATGATTAAGCTTAGTGAGGAAGGTATGCTGAAATCCAGGAGAGGACAAAACTTAGGCTCCTTGCACTAAATAGTTGGCCAAGTTGAGAATTAAGGAAAAAAAAAGTTCTTGAAGAGAGTTAAAAATGTGACTCCAGTGAACACACAAACGATAGGAAAGTGAAATAGGCTTATTGCTGATATGGAGAAAGTTTTAGTGCTCTGTATAGAAGATCAAACCAACCACAATATTTCCCTAAACCAAAGTCTAATCCAGAGAAGGGCCTCAACTCTTTTCAACTCTATGAAGGCTGAGAGAGGGGAGGAAGCTGCAGAAGAAAAGTTGGAAGCTGGCAGAGCTTGGTTCATGAGGTTTAAAGGAAGAAGCCATTTCCATAACATAAAGTGCAAGGTGAAGCAGCAAGTGCTGATGTAGAAGCTGCAGTAAGTTATTTAGAAGATCTAGCTAAGATCATTAATGAAGGTAGCTACACTAAACAAAGTATTTTCAGGGTAGACAAAACACATTTCTAATAGAAGAAGATGCCATCTAGAACTTTCATAGCTACAGAGGAGAAGTCAGTGCCTGGCTTCAAGGTTCAAAGGAAAGACTGACACTCTTATTAGGGGCTGATGTAGCTGGTGATTCAAGTTGAAGTCAATGCTTGTACCATTCCAAAAATCCTAGGGCCCTTAAGAAATATGCTAAATCTACTCTCCCTGTGCTCTCTAATGGAACAAGAAAGCCTGAATGACAGCACACGTGTTTACAACATGTTTTTCTAAATAATTTAAGCCCACTGTTGAGACCTACTTTCAGAAAAAAAAAAAAAAAAAGAGTTGGCTTTCAAAATATTACTGCTCATTGACAACATACCTCATCACCCAAGAGCTCTTATGGAGAGGTACAAGGAAATTTATGTTCTTTTCATACCAGTTAATATAACATCCATTCTGCAACTCATGGACCAAGGAGTAAGTTAGACTTTAGAGTCTTATTAGTTAAGAAATATAGTTCATAAAGCTATAGCTGCCATGGACAGTGATTCCTCTGATGGATCTGGGCAAAGTAAACTGAAAACCTTTTCAAAGGATTCACCATTCTAGGTGTCATTAAGAACACTCATAATTCATGGGAAGAGGTCAAAGTACTAATGTGAAGAGGTGTTTGGAAGAACTTGATTCCAACCCTCATGGATGACTTTGAGGGATTTAAGATTCCAGTAGAGGAAGTAACTGCAGCTGTGGTACAAATAGCAAGAAAACTAGAATTAGAAATAGAGCCTGAAGATGTAATTGAATTGCTGTAATCTCAGAATAAAACTTTAATGCATGAAAAGTCTCTTCTTATGGAAGAGCAAAGGTGGAATCAACTCCTGATGAAGATGCAGTGCAGATTGTTGAAATGACAGCAGAGGATTTAGCATATTACATAAATTTAATTGATCAATCAGTGGCAGGGTTGGGAAGACTTCTCCAATTTTGAAAGGTATCCTACTGTGGGTAAAATACTATTAAACAACATTGCATGCTACAGAAAAGTCATTTGTGAAAGGAAGAGTCAATTGATGTGGCAAACTTTGTTATCTGATTTTTAAAAAGTGTGTGGTGTGGTGAAGCCACACCAGCCTTCAGCAACCACCACTCTAACCATTAAGCAGCCATCGACATCAAGGCAAGACCCTCCACCAGCAAAAAAAAGAAAGAAAAGAAAAAATTCAACTGCTGAAAGTTCAGATGATGGCTAGCATTTTTATCAATAAAGTATTCTTAAATAAAGGGATGTACATTGTTTTTTTAAATACATAATGCTATTGCACACCTAAGAGTATGAACATAATTTTATATGCCCTGGGAAACCCCCAAAAATCATTCGACTCACTTTATTGCGATATTTGCTTTATAGCAGCTGCCTGGAAATGAACCTGCAATGTCTCCAAGGTGTCCCTGCATAAGACAGCCTTTCAAGTCACCTGGGAAAGTAAGGAATAAAAAGTTAAAGGGATAACTTAGTTCTTTTAAATATGGAGAGATTTATTTGCTAAGAGTATGTAGCAAGGAAGAAGTTGAAGATATAGAAAAGGAAGGGAAAACCTTTGATGGAGCAAATTTTCTGAATTCTTGGACAGAGTGTGATCCTGAGTGTATGTAGGGGGTTTAACTTGAAGAAGCAGAAGAGCCACCTGTTCTTCTAAGATAGAGAAAAGAAAGGAAAGATCTAGGCACTTTTTAAAGATCAAATGGAAGAAACAATGAGTTGAGGTATTTCTTGCTTGTGGTTTTATTTTCTCCATAAAATAGAAGTACACTTAGCTGACAGTCAGGGTGAGGATAGGTCCTGGTGGTAGCAGAGACAGTGTAAAAGAGCCTACTTGGATGTGAACATTTTTTAATGGAATCTTGAGAAAGATGACTGTGCACACTGGGGGCTCAGATAAGGGGAGAGGTCATTAACTAGTAATTGTGCCATTCTGCATAGTTAGGAGAATTCTCTCCTGAGGTACATGATTGCCAGGCCAGGTATATGAATGGAAAGGTAGGTGGTTGAATATAACGATCCAGACTTGGGAAATTTCCCAGTAGGTTCATTAGAGGGTCAAAGATCAGAAAATCACCCATGTAGAGACTTTAATCTTACAGAATCTCAGTAAGATTCAAGGACAAGTGAGTGTGATAGGCAGGGGGAGAGTCCACCTAGTTGACTTTCTATCTTCTGTTTCTCACTCTCCCTTTCTCTCCACTTACAAATTATTTGCTTGGCCATGGACCTTGATTCTACTTGCCTAGTTCTCGTTATCCTTTGTTTTAACATTGAATTCTGCTTCTAGTACCTTTCACAGTCCATGCCTCAGGAAACCCCTGATACACAGAACTTCTGCCACCTGGAAATCCCTTGTGATGTTCAGCCAGCTCCCTGGAACAAATGCCTGAGTATTATTTCCATTCCAGGGCAGGCAAGCATTCACTGCACACCCTGGGCCCAGTGTTTGGCCTCTTGGCTCCTTCCTGGGGGTGGTGTATCTTCTCTCCAGGTGGGTCACACTCCTGCCATCCATATTCTGCATGGTCAGGATGTGATATTTTCATGAGAATTAGAAAAGAGAGGATCAGAAACACTATCCTTATTTTTATCTCACAAAATATGTCATCTGAAGATGGCAGAAAGAAGAAAAATCACTGTTAAAGCATTTAGTCTCCTGCTTTTTGAGATTGAAAAGATGATAGCAAATTATTAGGTAGTACTGAGTGGCTGATAAATGGACATATATTCAAAATTGGTCATATATTCAAATTTTCTGGAATAATTCCAAGAAATTAGCCCATCCCTTTTCTATCTCTTTACTATGGTTTACTGAACCTGAGAGGGTCAAAGCCAGAGCTAGCCTTGTATTTTATGGATGTCAACAGGCTGCTGGCTCTCTGCCTGCAGTGTTGTGCTCTCTGTTTTGTATGCAGGTCATATCTGAGAGCCATTTTGTGAGGATGCTGCAGGGTTTCCATCTGTCTTGAGCTCAGCAGAACTTCGGGGATCGCAATAGGAGATTCACGTGCGCTGACAGGATTTTTATTCTATCTGCTGTTGATGGTTGATAAAGAAGACAGAAGTGAAAATTCCATATAGTTAGGCTGTTCTTTTTTTAACCAGCATTTATTCAATAATTATTTATTGATCACCTACTAAGTGCCAAGTACTTACTCTCCTTGATACTAAGAATACTATAGAGAACCCAAGTAAACATAATTCTTTATAGTCCAGTAGGGATGGAAAGAAAGAAATTAAATAATTTTTCCAAATAATTGTAGAATGTCAACTATAATGAGTGCTATGAAGAAAAAGTCCTCTGTATTTTGAGAATATGTGACAGGTACTGCCTTATAATATCGGGGTTAGAGAAGATTTCATAAAGGAGATGACAGTAGAGTTGAGATATAAATGACTGGTAGGAGTTAACCCGGTTCAGCAGAGTGGGAGGGATGGGCAAAGGACCTGAGCAGAAAGAAAACATTTCAGGCACTGAAGGACGGTTGTGGGCTTGAGTGAAGAGAGTGGAAGTGTCAGGTAAGATGAGTCCCTCTGGGGACTCTCTTACATGGTCTTTCATCCACAAGGAAAAGGTAGGCATTTAACATTCTTTAACAAAAAGGAATAATATAATCAGGTTATGTTTATGAAAGATCAGTCACTTTGGCTGAGGTACAGAGGATGGATTCAAGGTGGGAAAGATGGATATTGGGGGAAAGAGTCAAGGGGCAATTGCAGTGGTACAGCCAATTAATGATAGTGGGCTGGACTGGGGTCATGTCAGTAAGATAAATTCATGCTACATTTTGTAGATAGACCTAATAGGACTTGTTGATGGATTAAGGTGGCCCAAGGCAGAGAGAAAGTGAGGAATGATGGATTATTTTGAGGCTCTGATTTGAGTGACGATGTGGATGGTAGTGGCAGTTTGATCAGAAGAGTAGGGGAGAAGCAACTTTGGTTAGATCCTAAAATTAATATAATACAATAATGTGGACTCCCTGTACTCTTATTTCATGTAAAATTCAGAACTCCTAAATTATTACTGTTAATTTTAGAACTGGAAACAAGCTTATTTGTGAAAAGTGTATTTGTTGGTCATTTGATAACATCTTCGGAAATACTTGTAGTCAAAGACAAAACCCCATTTGCTGCAAAAGACATAATATTTTTATGGAAATGTATATAACAAAAACTCAGAAGGAAGGGGGAATTTAAGGCTCCCATTAAGTAAGGGTGTGTGTGTGTGTGTGTGTGTGTGTGTGCATTTGTTTTCTGTGTGTAGGGGTATACGTGGGCAGATTATAGTCAATAGATGAGCTTATTTCTTTGGCTACTACATCTATAAATTTGCTATAGTCTTCCCCCACAGTAGTGTGTCAGGAATAGAGTAGACCTTATCCTCCTGTGTAATGATAAATAGAGACAGATTTTCTCCTTTGGGTTTTATGGATATTTCCCCTCCCTAAAACCTGGAATAATGTTTTTTCTTTAAGTTACTGTAAATAACTATTCAACTTCAATGCTGAGTATTTCAGCTATTCTTTTCTTCTTCCCCCAGTTCATTGCTATTACTATTTCACGTTAGATGGGGCACTGGGTCCAATTACAGTTTTGTATTTAATTACAAACTTTGCATATGTGTGCATTAATTAGAAGATTTTATTGCTTTGTATTTTATGGCTGGAGGTTGTGAACTATAGCAATCCAATATACCACTTAAGGGGATAATACAAATTTAGAATAATAAAAAGAAATTTATAATGATCATCTCAGGCATCCAAAGTATTGTACAGAAAAATAATAAAGCATAAATACAATATACACATGGGTCAAGCCCATTCTCCTTCTTTAATTAAGAGGTTTTATCTTGTAAAGAAGACATTTAAAACACTGGCACAATATATATTTGACACTTATTTAGGCTAAGGATCTTAGCCAAAAAAGTAGGACCTTAAAAGTGTGGTTAAATGTGACTGCCTTTTAGAAAAAAAGAGAGCATGATGTTAAAACCCAAAGCTCCATGGTCATTTGCATAAGGATAAAGTGGGTCACATGATTATGAGGAGGCCTACAGGTTGCTTGAAAAAGGCTTCAGAGTCAAGAATCCTACTGCTAACAAAGAATGAACCCAAGGAACTTTGGAAAACAGAGTTTTGACTGAATACTGTAATATTAAATACAAAAATAACTGTATACAGGGTCACCTGTGTAACTCAGTCGGTTAAGTGTCCAACTTCGGCTCAGGTCATGATCTCGTAGTTCATGGGTTCAAGCCCCTGGAGCCTGCTTCGGTTTTCTGGACTCTCTCTCTGCCCCTCCCCTGCTCATACTCTGTCTCTCTCTCTCTCAAAAATAAATAAACATTAAAAAAAATTTTTTAAATAACTGTATACACATGCTATAATCTAGTTAGTAAATGTGTTTCTCACAGTGGCATGGGTTAGAAATTCTGAAGTACTTTATGTCTTTACTAGAAGTAAGCAAATTAGATCATAAATTTATTATATAATGAATAATAAGGTAGATAATAACCCAAGTTTCTCATTAATGGGGAAACATTACAGATAAGGAAAGGGGGAAGGCCCAAATAAAATCTGTGGTGTTAGCCTGAAATTAGAGGTATTAGTATAAATGCATGGACTTTTATATACATATCAAACTGTCATTTGTATTGTGTCAGTTGCATTGTGTTAGGGGTTTGGAACTATTTTTATTTACCTAAAACAATGCTTGACACATAATAAGTTTCTCTCATTATTTTCAATTGAATGATAAGTGATATTCCTTGAACACAAAACATAGATGTGTGTGTTTGCATGGATTAGTATACACACAGGTATTTCATAGCTCTGTTTGTCACGAAGGCCCAGGAGCAACGACACTGTGGAGCAGTGACTACATTTAGTGCCCAGGTCTTGGTTCCTAAACACCGTTCTTTGAGAAAAGGAATCAGTGCTTCATAAAGAAATGATTCATTCCTGGGATGGGGCAGGAAAATATAAAATTAGCCTGGATTGTCTTGTGGTTTAGCAAAGTTCTCAAGAAAGGAAGGGCACTTGTAAGGATACAGGAATCAACCTGAGGGAACTCTTAATGACCAAAGATGGAATGATTAATGAAAACATTGGATTATAACGAGGGTTTCCTCAGAGAGTACCTAAAAAGGGTCAGACTTCATAGAGAGGAGCTGGTTCTAGAGACCATTGGAATTGCAAAAAAGAGCTTGCGATTCAGGGAAGGAAGTTGGGCAGAAGTAGACTCAGGTTCCCCTGAAGAAGCAGAACCTGGGAGAGACAATGATGACTATAGCTAAGTGGAAATCTCAGCATTGAAGAAAATTCTGAGGAAAGCCTAGCATTATGCAAGCAGAATGGGATCAAAATGGGAAGACTCTGGGCTATGTGTTTGTAGCAAGACTGTCCCAGTCTTATGATTTGGGATGAATAAGCCAAACGATTCTTTTTTGTCTTCTCAAGGATAAAGAAAGGTTCTTTGGAAGGAGAGCGGGAAGGATATTTTGAAACTGGTATGAACTGAGTGCCTGATTTGTACCTCTCCACAGTGAGTATGTTGGCTCCTTTCTGAAGACCTGATGTTACTCTATCTTGGGGCTCTCAAGAACTCCGACAGCAGAACATGAGGATGAGTATTATGAATTATGCTACAGAAGTCTGCTGTTAATCCTAAGGAATATGGTCACCTGCTATCTTTCTTCAAGCTCTACTAGGGCTTCCCCAGGTGAGGTAGTTTGAATAGCCAGACATAAGACTAATGGCCTTCCTTAAGTTCCTTTTGTTGCTTCAATTAATTGCTTTAGATTTTCCTGATTATTTCCAGGATAAACCCCCTTCTTATTACTTTGTAAACTTTAGGTAAACTGCTTCTTTAGAATTGTAAGGCTAAATTATATTAAAATATTACAAATATTGGAAGAAGAAACGATTAAATAAAGTCATTGGACTTAATAGCATCAGTAATCTCTTAGATGCCAAATGGTAGTAGGATGTATAAATCTGTGAAGAGAAGTTTCTAGGAGTCTTGGTCCAAGACTCTTTGCAAGAAGACCTGAGATCAGTAAACCCTCTAAGTCTCACTATCTTTTCAAAGTTACCCCAGGCCAATATTGGTGACAGTGGTCGTGGGGAAATGGAGTTGAGTGAGGATGTTGGCTCCCTATTTAGTATTCACCTCCAAGCCACCCCATATACTCTTATCATAACTCAGTTTTGTTTAGTAACCCACCCTACCCACTGCAGCCATATGGGGAAGTGGATCTTGCCTCTAGCTCCAAGGGTTCAAGGAGTATCACTTATTTACTTGAAAATATTGAGAGAAACTTACGTGCCAGGCATTGTTTTAGGTAATAACAAAGTTCCAAACCCCTACCACAATGAAGTTGACATTATAGTGTGTGTGTAAAGAAAATGTACAAATAAAGCAAAACATATGGCAATAAGAGCTAAGGAGGAAAACAAAGCCTTGGTGAATTCAGAAAGGAATGCTGGAAGACGAGAATTGGGGAGTGTTACAATTTTAAAAGAGTGATCAAGGGAGGGCTTGATGAAGTAGCATGTTCTCCTTCCCTTGCCTTGCTTTAAAATTAGGTCAATTCTGCTGATCAAACCAGAGGGGAAGTCTACCAGGCAACTTGTAGAAAAACGTTTTCTCAAACAAAGATAGAAGCACAGGAAGAGACAATCTCTCTTCTTCCTCTGGATGTACTTATAATTGGATGTGATGCCAGGAAGAGCTGTAGACACCTTGCTACCAGCTTGATGATTCCAAAAAAGGCCGGATATAGAGAGAGAGAGAATGAAATTTGGACCTTGATTATTTTTCTGAGCCATGGAATTAATTATTCCTGAAGTCTGATCTATGTCTGTGCTCCTTGTGATGTGAAATGGTAATTTTTCATACTGTGGACACCTGTTTAAATCAGGATTTCTTTGACTTGCAGCTGAAGGCATCCTAAATGATATAGAGTGGGTCTTGTAATGAACTAGTTTGCAAAATTCTAAGTAGATAGGGTAGGAACTTGTGACGTTGGCTGTAATACAATCTTTTTTCTGTATTAAGCTTAGCAACCTCAAGCTTGAGACAGCTGGGCTTGAAAAATGATGACTTATAAGACCTCATTTGCCCAAGAGAATGACATAAGGGATTCCAGACATAATTCTTGAAAACCTTATATTCAAGGGATCATGGCCCACATAATTTACCTTACAACTAAGTATGGGGAAGAGCTGTGGAGGTAGAGGGTAGAGGGGTACCTGGACATAGGTGAATAGCACTCTGCCAGAAGTAAGAGGGCAATTCCAGATGATGCAGAAGCATGTGAGTGGCTGTGGCAGTGGCTGTGGTGGGGAGCAGCCTCAATGAGAGCTGGCAGTTCGCTTTTTAAAAACAATTCTCAGTGTAACTGAGAGACACTAAGAACTACAGTCTCTGATTTCATTGCCACGAGTTGCCACCCATGGTAGGCAGAATACCTGGTTTCTTACCTACAAGATGTCCACACCCTAATCCCTGGAGCCTGTGAATGTGTGATGTGATATGGCAAAACGGACTTTGCAGACATAATAAAGGTTACGGACCTTGGATTGGGGAGATTATCCTAGACTATCAGAGTTGGCCAAATCTAATCACATGAACCCTTTAACGCATAGAAACTTTTCTCAGCCGGAGTCAGAGAAATGTGATGAATAAAGATGCAGGAAAGATTTTAAGTGTGGAGAGGACTTGGCCTACTTTTGCTGGCCTTGAAGATGGAGGAAGGGAACCATAAGCCAAGATATGTGGGTGGCCTCTAGAAGGTGGCAATGGCCCTTAGCTGACAGCAAGCAAAGAGACAGGGATATCAGTCCCTAACAACAAGGAACTAAATTCTACGAACCATGTGAATGATCAAGGAAACAGATTCTTCCATAGAGGCGCTAATAAAGGACCACAGCCCTCCCAGTACCTCGCTTTTCCCAGGAAATGTGTGTTAAAGTTCTGACCTATACACTGTAATTTAATCAATGTGTGTTGTTATAAGCTACTAAATTTGAGGTAAATTGTTATCACAGCAATAGAAAATGGATACACCTGCCTAGAGAGTTGTGTCTCTAGTGAATGAAGTTCCCGATTGGATTACTGGATGGTGTGGAGGGATAGGAAGGCTTGAAAAATGGAGTGCAGCTTTGAAGAAGGAGACAGGAAACAAAGAGGTTGGTCTGAGTGTTGGGGTGCAGAAGACATGGAAAGTGGTGAGGAGGCATAGCAGTTCTCTATTGCATATAACAAACTATCCCCCAAACTCAGCGCCTGAAAGCAATTCTCTTGACTCAACAACTTGGACCATCTCATCAAAGTTTTGGTTCTTCTGCTCATTTGGGCTCTTGTACATTTGTAGTCAGCTGCCAGTCAGCTAGGCAGCCAACTCTGAGGTTCACTTCGCCAGATGCAGTGATGAGTTGATGGGTCATGCGTTTCTTACCATCCAGCAGATTAATCCAGACTTGTTTACCAGGGGACTCAAGAGCAGCAAGAGATAGTTTTCAGGCTGCTGCTTGTGTCATAAGTGCTACTGACCCATTGGCCAAAGCAAGTCATATATTTGGCCAAGAGTCGCTGTAAGAGTTTGGCAGGGCCACCATAACAAACATCCCAGTCTGGGTGGCTTAAAGAACAAAAACTTATTTTCTCATAGTTCTGGAGGCTGGAAGTTCAAGGTCAAAGAGATGGAAGGCTTGGTTTCTTCTGAGGCCTCTCTCCTGGGCTTGCAGAGGGCCTCCCTCTTGCTGCCTCTTCACATGGCCTTTTCTGTATGCGCATCCTTGGCATCTCTTTCTCTTCTTACAAAGACACCAGTGATTTAGGATTAGGGCTCCACCCTAAAGGCCTCATTCTCTTTTTCTTTTTTTTTTTTTGTAATCACCTCTTTAAAGGCCTTATCTCGAAATATGGAGATACATTCTGAGGCTCATTGGGACATTAATATATAAATTTTAGAGGGACACAATTCAGCCCATAATAGTCATTATGGGACTTCCAAAGGTATGGTCAGTGAAGGGCATGCCCAAATGGGAGAGGGAACATTACTAAAGATCTACACAGAAGGTTATCAAAATGGGAGAAGGGAACAGAAAATTTACAGGATTTCCCAGGATTAATTTTGCTTGGACACAGCGTCTTACAGAAGGAGTCTGCAACCATGTCTATGGCCCCCAACCTTTTTTAGTAAATAAAGTTTTATTGGAACCCAGATACCTCCTTTATTTGTGCATTGTTTATAGCTGGCTTCCTGCTATAAGGGCAGAGTTAAGTAGTTGTGGCAGAGAAAGTACGGTCTGCAAACTTTCAGCCTATTCATTATACGCGGAAAAAAATTGCTGACCTAGTGTTAGAGAATTATAAGAAAGGCATGAAATGGATAGAGAAAGGGTAAGTAATCCGATAACCAACAGCAGAAAACATACAGTCCAGGGCAGCGAAAGAAGGTGGCAGGCACAATTTTCCTGGCTTACTTCAGGTAGACTAATGACCAGGTAACAACAGTTCTGCAATTGTTACAAGGATTTGTCCTAATGTGCTGCTTACGGGGTGTGCTGAAACTCCTAGAGTGTTGTTTTACACAAGCTTTGGCCACCCACCCATCTGCTCCCCACACATTAGTCCTTTCAAGTATTATCTGGAGATACCCAATTATCATACACAGAGAACAAAGCAAGAGTCCCAGCTTTGATAGGGATCTCCCCTCCTATGATATTTCATACTAAGCCTCATTCACACCCAATACGAAGGCAGTGCTGCTTTTAAAACCCATTTCACATTTTAAAACCAATTCTGTTAAGCATGACTTCAGCTGTCACTTCTTGTTATTTTTGGAGAAGCTTGATGCTCATAGATTTGAAACATCCCATCCATTTGTTCAATGGGCTTCTGATAACTATCCCTGCCCATTGGGTATGAAGTCGACACCAATTATGCAGCTGACTGCCTTAACGATAGAGTATTTTAGAACGGGCCACGGTGTCTTGTCGTTCTTACCATGTCTGGATGTGTGGTCCTTAAAGGGCTTCGAAACCAGTGCAATTTTACTATTGCTACAAGTGAAGAGAGCAGGGGAATGAAAGAGAGTTGATAGTAAGCCCAGGGCTGTCTGACTGCAGACATAGTCTAGTCTGTAACCCCGTCGGAAGCAAGAGAAGCAGGCTTTTCAAACCCTTGCTACATAAGCCTTGTTATCGCTGTAATAGACCACTCAAGATGGAAGTACAGACGGATTGCTGCTGATGACAGCTCACCAGGACCCAGCTCTCCAGTCAGGTAGACTGATATGCATATTCACTCCACTGGAAAAAAAAAAAACATCTTCTCTTCTACCCTGGGACACTACTCCTGTAGGCTCCGAATCTGCTATTTTATACCCACCTGCTGGTACAAGCAGCCACAATAGGCATCAAGCTATGAAAAGCTCTGAGGAGTACTGTTGCGGTGTGAATTGCTTCCTTGCTCTATACTGTTTGGTGATTGCAAGATGGATTGCCAGATTAGCACAGGCACACTGTGTTTGTGTAAGGAACAGGGAAGGTGATTTTTCCCTGCTTCTCCTACCAGCTATTTCTTACCAGTCCCATAGCTTCCTATAAAAAGCAAGGTATTTGTTAATGTCATTTCTTAGTGGAAATCCAAAGGACAGACTCACTGACTCAATCCCCGAACGAAACTACTCTGTTTCTTTCTGCCCTCCTACTGCCAGATAAGAGCTGCTGATGCTACTGGCCGAAGAGGCCACTGGCCTATGCAACTGCTGGCTCATGGAAACTTCCAGTATGTCAGGTTGCAGTCGTCTGATGTTTTATATCATGAACTAAATAAACACAACCTCCTTTCCCAAATGTAGAAAGCTGTTTCCAAAACACAAAAACAAGTTGATGAAACAGGTAGAACTACAGGCGGCCCGGAGGCTGCCTCATTCTCTGGAAGACTTCTGCAGTCTGTGTGGGTAATCTATGTTAACATCTTGTCTTTAAGACATTGACCTCACTTTGGTTCAGATATTCTAGAAAAGGATTCATTTCTTCTCCATTTCAAAGCTGTTTATCTGGCTTGGAAAATAGCTGCTTTAAACAGAAGCCTTAACACTTGTCTGGGTAAATTCTGTTCCAATTTTTGTTTTGGCCACAAGTCAAAGATAACAGCTGTGCGCTTGTGGGTTCACTGAACTCTACGTGCTTGTTGGCTGCATCACCAACCAGAGGGAATAACCAATAATTAGAACATTTCGGGTCATCTTGGGAAGAACAGAGTTTTCTCATGTTTGGAAAGGTGACGCGACCTCCCTCTGATTTTCCCAAATGTGGATGTGTCAGTGAGGACGCCTGGCACTGAATAGATGAGCCCGGACTGAGGGCCACTGTGTCCTCCCTTTCCCAAACTATCACCTGATAAACGGAGGCTGAAAACTATATTTAATGTTTTTCCACTTCTCTCTGGCTCTGCAACAGGCCTGAGCCATGATAAAAAGCCAAAGTACTTGTGTATTCCTAGCACTTCAGCATTTCTGATCATAATGATTTGTGACTCAGACCTTGAAAGCTGTGGGGTTTCTTCCTGGTTGAATCAATACAAGTTTACATAAATATATGTTTCTGTTTTCCTTTTGTTCTTGCTTCAGCATTTACGTTGACTTGCTGGCAACAACAGACCACGGGAGGGTGGGGAAAAAGAGAAATGGAGCAGATAGAGAGATGATTCAGAAGAAATTACTTGGGTGGGTTCTAATTTTTTCCTGATGATGACTTTTTGTTTGTTGTGTTTATGAAGGGTAATGTGTTAGAATTTTCATTTCGAAAACATACAATGTATCCTATGTTTTTAAAGACTGTAACCACTTGTATATTAAATGTGGTGATAAACTAAAGCCATTCCCATAAAGTATAACGCATGTGACCACCCATTTGTTATATTTGATCCCTACACGGACTCCTCACGTAACAGGGTATTTGGTGTGCTAGAGCTTTCTGTGTTAGGGATAGGTGTTCTAAAGACTTAATCCAACAGTGTAGTAGAGGCCAGTTTGCTACCGATGCAGTGAGTCAACTGAGCCTTTCTTCTGCATTTCAACTCTCTCTTCCAGTCAAGGAGCCAAGATTGGTGGGAGATATGGTGATTATTATTTTGCTTGATTTTATGCCACGGATGGGAAACCTTTGCACTTCTGCTTGAATAACCACAAAATGAGGCAGAGGCCACATTTTTAAAGATTTGTCTGTAGAAAAACTCCTATTCCCAATAGACAGCCCACCACTGATGTCCTCATTCATTCTGCTGTGGAATGCGGCCTGAGCACATGAAGGGCTTTCTGTGCTTCTGAAACATACTGTACCCAGCTGAGGTCCCAGGTGGAGTCTGAAATTCAGAACCCCCTGCCCATTCCGCTCAACAGGATCCACAGGGCTGCCCCTGCTTGGGGTTAGAGTGGGGATGCATCCATGTTTCCTTTGGCTAGTGGCAGTGCTGAGCATGTTTGTGTCAATCCAAGACCTACCCCTGAACTCCCTGTCTTCAAATCCCATCCCAACAAGAAAGTAAGTGAATAGCTGCTATTATTGGTTAATATAGATAAATTGTCTGGCTTCGGTTAGGTAAAGTCCAGCTACATACAGATATTTGTGTATAATATCCACGCATTTGCCATTTATTTAAGAATATTTTCAATGCCATGCTATACTCCAGAGAAAAATTAGAACTAATTTGAAGGCTTCGTGCAAATATTATATTCAGTCTGTGAACCAGCATGCGATCATTGAGATAGATTCTTAAAGCGTAACCTAGACCAGAACTGATCGTCCTCATTAATAACAAGGGATAGTGCCTGAAAAGCCATGATAAACATCATGTTTAAAACATCAGTGGTATATCCTGATCCCTGAAGATACATATTCAGAGCACAGAGCATTCCACCAAACAGGTTTTTGTCTTTGTGTTCCCGAGGGCTGTAAGTGGTCTTGAGAACAAAAGATCAGGACTGGTCAAAACTTTCCTCAGAGATGGAATGTGTGAGTTCAACTGCACGAGACTGAGAAACACTCATCTTCCTGAAACAAGACACAAATGTGCTGCCACACTTCTGGGTCACATTTCCTGTCTGCTTGGAGCATCCCTCTAGGATTGAAGGAACAAAGAGAGGTGGTTGGGAAAATTTATCGAATCCCAGAGAAGCCTGTGCTTGCAAATTATTTCTGTGCAAATTATTTCTGTGCAAAGATTTAGAATCTGGCGAAAGACGGGAAAGTACGTGGCGGGGATATTTTTCCCTCCTCAGCATTTCTAGCAATGGACTGATTGGTGTGAGAAATTAGCCGCCCTGCTGAGGGTGAGGTGTGGCATCCTAAACATCACTTCAAGTAAGCCCTTGTTTCTGTATTTTGACCTTGAAACGGTGTGTCCTCTCTAGTGGTTTCCCTCACTACGTTTGTCATGTTGTCACAGATTTTTATGGCAGTACCTTTTCACTTTTATTCCTCAAAGTGCCTTTATCTCTTTCACTTCTGGCAACACTAAATAGGTGCTCATTTAATGATGGGAAAGGCCCTCCGGAACGTCTCCTGTGGTGTGAGCTTAAGTCAATTTAACAACGATGGCAGAAGAGATCTCTTTCTAACACATAGGAATAAATGATGACTCAGCTTTCTAGGGACCAAAAGAGAAAAATACAGACATGTCTATAAAAGAAACAGAGGCCAATGTTCTTATATATAAGAAATTAGATATTATTAATGATCACTACTATTATATTCTTTATTTTTATACCTATGTTGAAGTCGTTCTTTCTAACCTATCTACATTATGAAAAAAACAAGCATTTGAGGAAGGACTAAATCAGTAGATATGGTATACATAGCAATGTCTTAATGATAGAACCAATTCCCTGCATCTCATGAGGCCTTTAATCTTCAATCATTAATCCCTTAACAGTTCAATAAGTGCTGTCATTAGATTAAGGAAAGAAAGGAGGACATAGAAACTTTTTTAATGACCTACTATGTGTCAGGCACTGTGCTGGGTGATTTTTGTCATCTTATTTAATACTCATAATGATCCTGTGAGGTGGGTGGTATTTTTATTTTATACATGTGGGAACGGAGCAAAATAGAAGTGGGGATAGAAGAAAGAGGAATTGGGGTTTTCATTGTGAATCATTTGAGTTCTGACTTTAACAGGCTTTCTGATTTTGGATTTACAGTGGTCCCCATGTCACATTTGCAAATGGCAGAGAAGGGTTGTAGCAAAGTCACGACCTGCTCCCACTGGAAAATCACAAGCTTATCATTGGATCCTTCCAGAGTGAATTATTTCTGAGCCCTAACAGGAGGATCTGCTGATGCAAGCACAGACATGGGTGCAGACCAAGGCCCAGACTTCCATTTGGGACAGAGCTCTCACCCAACTCGAGAGCTCTCAAATATTGTATAAATAATAACTAAGCACATCCTCTGGGCCAGATACTATTCTAATGGCTTAACAAGTATCAACTCATTTAACCCTCAGAACCCTATAATGTAGAATGCTAACATTATTCCTATTTTACAGAAGAGAAATCTGAGGTAGACGTTGAGTAGCATAACGGTTAAGCCACTTGTCAAAAGTCACAAAACTAGTAAGTAGTGGAATTGGGGTTTGATCCAAGGCAGGCTGGTTTCAGTTATGGCTGTTTACCTCTTTGATTGATTGTCTTTCGCCCAGGCCCTTTACAGCTGTCCTTTGAGAAGCTGACTTTTAGGGATGAGGTTCCTGTCCCCATGACTCTTATTCACCTCCTCTTCCAAGTCACTTCCGTCTGACAGACTTTCATTCTGGGGGAAACTCTCCTTGTCCCTTAGAGGGACTCAACTCTCTTGAAACCCTGTATTCCTTTTCTTGCACAGTGTATGGTGTATTGTTGGGTTCAGCACCCTTTGAACCCAAATTGTTAGCAACTGAGAAGCTAGTTTCCCTTTCTTGGAGGGCAAGGAGGTCTCAATCCTCAAATTATCTAGGCAGTGAGTTAAAATGTTTGCATTCTATCCTTTTAATGCATAGAGAAAGAGAGAAACAGCAAAAACAGTTGAATTTAGACAAGTCATTACATATCCTGCCACAGAGATAATCAGGGAATGGTAGAGTAGGCCACACAACTATAGTAAAAGCTTAGGTCGTGGCATCTGCCTGGGTTCACACCTTCACTCCTCTATATAAGCAGCTGCTTAAATATATGACCACTGCTAATGTTGTGCTCATCAACTATAAAATAGGTTTAATTTCTAGTTCATCACTTGGTTGTGAGAATCAATGGATATGGTATATATAAAGTACCCATCACAGCACCTGCCAGTGGTGAGCGTTTAATAAAAGACATTTTCATTAATTATGATTGCTAAATTCCTGGATGATGAAGACCCTGGCTAAGGCTTTTGTATTTTAACTCTACAGATGCCTTGAATACACACACTGTGATTTGGAATATATAAAGTTGGTACTTTCCATGCCCTGATAGCCCCTTTCATATTGAACACTTTGCTGCATGAGAAACACTGGGCAGACTGCTTTCCATACTTTTTCTAATCTTTGAGTACGTCTTATAGGACATGTACCTTGCTAGCTTCATTTCACTCAATGTTTAAACACTTTTCCACGGTGCCACAGCTGGGAAGAAGCAGAGGTGGAATTTGAACCTACTCTTCAGATCTTGACCATTATATTTCACTTATGGCCAGACAGAGAAACAAGATGGCTCAGATATTGGAATCCAGGTTTTGGATGCAGACAGTTTAGATCCCAATTCCTGACAGCTAAGTGGGCTTCACTCCTCCAAACCCTTCTGAGTCTCAGTTCCTTCAGCTACAAAATAGCCAAAAGATGACCAATCCTATAAGGCTTGTTTTCAAGAAACAAAGTAACAAAGAGTCTGGCATGGATGCTAAATGGGTCTAGTGTGGAACAAGACTCATTTCAGAGTAGAAAGCATTTGAAGCCCGAATGGGCTTTGATACTTGCTGTCAGCCTGCATGGGGGGACTGAGCAACGGGTTTGTTTGGTATCATGAAGCTACTTTAGGAAAAAGTGCTCTGCTTGCAACCTAGCAGGGCAGGCAATATATTTACCCAAAACATGTTTTTCAAATTATGGAATATGATAAACAGAATATTCTAAACATAGCAGACATAACCATCAATGCCAACCATCTTCTTGAAGAGGTAAACCTGATTCTTTTATGATGTGAAACTATAAATTATTTCTAGTTCAACAGTTAGAATAATGTGGTCCTGATGGGCTAGGTCCTGAAGGCATGAGTCTAGGGAGAAAAGAAGTGAGTTTAGGGCAAGTGAAAACTTGGATAAATTTGTAAAATATTGCCCAAAGAGCCTGAATTTTCTATTGGTTCAGCCTTTTGATGCTGTTAAATGCATCATTTTGACAACAGACATAAAAGGGTGAGTTGAGTAGGTGAAAATTTTGCTTCCTTGCAACGAATTTTACTGGTTTGATTTCAAATATGTAGAGAAGGCTTATTCACATAATATTTAAAAATTTAAGTGTAACTAAGGCGGCAAATGAAAAAAGAATCACAATTCTTTAAATGTCACTTCATTCAGCAGCACACATTGTCTGTGTTTCTCCTCAGCAAGTGGGGAAATGAAAAATGTCATGTACACACAAGGTTGACAAATTGATTTTTCTTTGTGAGTACACATCTTTGCGTTAAGAATCAGGAAAAAAAAAACTGTACTTTGTAGTTTTAAATGCTGAGTTTATACCATTTGGCCCACTTAAAAATTGCTAAGAAGAGCATGGAGGTAAAACATCAATATTTCTGTGATGTTTTGATATTTACTGGTGATGCTTCCTTAAGTATCACCGGCTGCACTGAAGCTGAATTCGGAAGGTACATCATAATTTTCAGGTATTATTATTTATTTTCAGCATTTCTAGATAGAAAATACAAAATGTTAAAAGTACTTCAGAAATGACTTGATATGTAATTTTTTGCTCTTTCAAAAATGGCTTGGAATGTAATTTTTGTTTTCTTCACTCAGAATTCCTCGATCCACATATGATTTTTGCTCTAAACTCTGGACCTGTGAAAGCCCACAGCCCTCGGAATAAATAGAAAATATATAATATTCCCCCCGAGGCCATCTGTACGATGGTTTCCCAAAAGAACAAAAAAATTGCTTTTAAACAAAGGATAAATTTGGAGTTTGGGAAACTCTGATTAAACTTCTTTGAAAGTTTTAAGCCAAGGCAAAGGGGGGCAAGTGAGACTGTAATAGAATTCATCTTGCCGGCAGCATCGTATAGCATTTGCTCTCCTGAACACTAACTTCAGCTGTGATTTATTAGGGGACCAAGTTCATGTCATTGCGCCTGATCTTCAGAGGCCTGGCTTCAAATCCTGATTTTACTCACAATTGAAAATGAGGCTGGTGGTCAGGTCTGAGCCCCGTTTGACATGATTGTCAGCCTGCACTCGGGAGAATGGCCGTCTGGAAAAACAGGGAGTGTTAACTTGCAGGTCAGGGACTCAAGTACCTATCAGTGGAGTTTTTATCTGCACAGAGTCTGGGAGGGGCTGTGGCTCCTGACCTGCTCAGTGGGATGCTTATTAAACTGCCTGACAAAGTGGCTTAATACAATCCTGATGTCCTCTTAGGAAGCTTTTTTTTTTCTTTTCTAGTCACAGCTTAAGAAAATGACTAATTATTAAAATTTTGAAAAAGAAATAGCTCTGGGACTTGGAATGTCGGTGTAAAATCTTAAAGGCAGCCAATTTTGCTTCCTGGCATTTAGTTGCCCTGTGCAGCTTATAAATAGTTTCCATGTGGCTGCTGCTTTAGTCCAGACTTCTGATAAGAGGATGGGGAAATTAGTTTTGTAGAAGTCTGTCAGTTCAGGGGTAATGTGTATGCCTAAGTATAATCTCTTTTTTCTTTTCTTTCTTTTTTTTCCTACATGAATGGCCTAGAGAATGAAGGCTGTTTGCTAACTTATGAGGAGAACAATAGGAAAAGCAAAAGACTGATAAAAATTAATTTTATAATTGGAGGTAAGACAAAGGCAATCAATATAATTAAATTCAATGTTGAATTTAAGAGAAGAGACGTATAAAATGATACCAGTAGAGTTTAATGCTAATTTGTTATCAGATCTTGGGATCTCTATTCCCTTCGTATGGGACTGCCTCTTACTTTTAGTTCAATTTTTAAAAAGAGGGGCGATGATGAGCTCCACCAAGGCAAGAATCTCCTGGGAAAATGTATTCCATTCATTATGCCATAACTGGGGAAAGGGGACCATGAGTTATTTTATTTGAACATAATCTGAGTGGATCTTTTTTGGTAGAGAGAAGACTGCTTGGGACCCTCATAGAAAGGTCATCTCATCCATAGAAAAGCAGATATTATTTGGAACAACTTATGGTTCAGCTACCCTATCTTGATAGACATCAAATGGGAGGAGATGTCATGATACTGACTTTTATTTAACATAACTCTTTCAAAGCACTTTCTTTTTTTTTTTTGAGCTTTTATATATTTTATTCTTCATTTAACTTTTAAAACACTACTATATTGAATATTAAAACAAAAACAATAGCAAGTAGTGAGCTATGATTATAGTCCTTCACTTGTTCACTACTGCATACAGAATGCCAGCAGTGTTGTTCACTGGCCCCATTAAGAGGTTTGACACTGAACACCTCCCCTAGGGTGATGTTCATCATCCTCATATGCTTCTCCATTGAAATGGCGCCGTCTTTACTGATTTGAATCAAAGTCCACCAGTTCTACCTGGTCCATTTCATCAGTCTCTTCTACTTCTTTCCTCTCAGGTAGGAGTTTTTCCAGCAAAGAGAGTTTATCAGGAGAGAGAAAGCCATTCTCAGGGAAGTTTACCTTAAATTCAATGATTAGGCGTCCTTTTTCATATGGTCTACGATAAACTGGAATGCCTTCATTCAGCACACACTTGATATCTCCATGCTTGACAATCTGACCTGGGTGAGAGGTGATGACAATGGTTCTGTTGTCAAGAGTAGATATTGGCTTTTGGAAGCCACACAGTGCTTCAACCAGCTGTATGTCCATACACATGAAAAGATCCTCTCCTCGCCGAGTAAAAACAGCATGGTCCTTCTGATCTAAAACAATGATAATATCTCCTGGTTCCAGTCCAGGTTCTTGGTCTCCTTCACCATGGAATGTTATCTTCTGGCCATCTTTCATGCCTTTGTCAATATGAACTTCTAGAATCTTCTTTTCTCGAACTATCTTCCTTCCATTGCAGCTTTTACATCTATCTTTAGGACTGATCCTTTCCCCATGGCCCTGGCACTCCATGCACACAGACTGAATTTGCTGAACCATTCCAGGTCCTATCTGATGAATTCTTATTTGCATTCCAGTACCTCGGCAATTGGGACAACACTCTACTGCTCCTTTCTTTCCACCTCGGCCTTCACATTTGTCGCAAATCACATTCTTTTGCAGAGCTAGTTTTCTTGTTGCACCATTATATAAATCTTCTAAGGTTACAGAGAGCTGATGCACAACATTTTTACCTCTCCTTTCTCTTTGCATCCTTCCTCCTCCTCCAAAAAACATATCAAAGATGTCCATGGGGGAGCCAAAACCACCACCTGCTCCACCTTCTTTAATTGCCTGTTCTCCTCCTTTGTCATATAATTCCCTTTTCTTTGCATCAGAGAGCACTTCATAAGCTTGAGAAATCTGTTTAAACTTCTCTCCTTCATTTGGATTCTTGTCAGGGTGGTACTTCAAAGCCAATTTCCTGTAAGCCTTTTTCAATTCTTCCTGGGTGGCATTGGGTTTGACCCCCCAAAACATCGTAGTAAGTAGTTTCTTTCACCATGTTCTACAGCCGGTGAGCGGGCCGAGGCCGGTGTGGGGGAGCAGGAAGCAGCGCGTTGCTGGGCGCAGCTCTGGCAGCCGCCGCACCTCCGCTTTCCACCGAGCGTTCTGGAAAGTTCCCTTTCAAAGCACTTTCTAAGGGCCAAGAACTATCCTAAAGACTATCCAAACATCAACTCATTTACTCTTCATAACAACCCTATGAAGTAGGTAGTGTAACTTATTATCCTCATTTCCCAGATGAGGAAACTGTGGCACAGAGAGGTTGAGCCGAAGGTCAAATATCTAGTAAGCAGGAGAGCCGTGATTTAAACCCAGGGAGTTCAGGGGCACCTGGGTGGCTCAGTCAGTGAAGCTTCCAACTTCAGCTCAGGTCATGATCTCACGGTTTGTGGGTTTGAGCCCCTGCATCGGGCTCTGTGCTGACAGCCCAGAGCCCAGAGCCTGCTTCAGATTCTGTGTCTCCACTACTCTCTGCCCCTCCCCTGCTCATGCTCTGTCTTTCAAAAATAAATAAACATTAAAAAATTAAAAAAAAAAAAAACAACCCCAGGAGTTTACCTCTGGAGTCTTGCTCATTCTAAGCTGATTGGTGGCAAGGACCCTTGACTAGCTTTTCTCCACTAAATTCACCACAGATTGCTTACCACAAACTTGCTTCATGAGAATTTTCTCCAGTGCTGCAGTGGTCACCCGGACTATAGGTTTTTAACTCTTTCTGAATTTGGCACATGGTGCTGGGTAACTCATCTTGTACATGTCCATGACTTTAAACTTTAATCAAGCTCTCAGAGATGGCTAACCCTGCCTGAACATCAACACTACCAAAAACCCCCATCAGAATGGACTTCTACCAACAAATGAATGGATAAAGAAGATGTGGTTTATATATTCAATGGAATACAACCTGGCAGTGAAAAAGAATGAAATCATGCCATTTGCAACAATGTGGATGGAGCTGGAAGGTATTATGCTGAGTGAGTGAAATAAATCAGTTAGAGAAGCACAGATATCATATGTTTTCACTCATATATGGATCTTGAGGAACTGAACAGAAGACCATGGGGGAAGGGAAGGGGGAAAAATAGTTACCGAGAGGGAGGGAGGCAAACCGTAAGAAACTCTTAAATCAGAGAACAAGCTAAGGGTGGATGGGTGGGGGGAGAGGGGAAAGTGGGTGATGGGCATTGAGGAGGGTACTTGTTGGGATGAGCGCTGGGTGTTGTACATGAGCCAATTTGACAATAAACTATACTCATTAAAAAAAAAAAAAGAATATCTTCTAAGAAGGGCTAGCTTTTGGAGGAATTTTCTCTTCATTTGGTCAGGAAGCTTTCCCTGACCCCCTTTAGGTAGCTGTCCCTGTTATATTGATAAACCTGTATTTTAAGTGCCTGTTTCCTTGATTGTCTTTCTCATAATATGTAAGTTTTTTGAGACAGGGTTTATGTCTTATTTGCCTTCTTGCAGCCTCTGCCTAACAAAACACCTGATCGGTAGTAGGTACTCAGAGAGGTTTGTTGACTGCATCAGACCAGTTGACCTTTGTGGCATGGTTTCCGTGCACTTCCAGGCTGTGAACAAAGGCTGTCTCCTCTTTACCTCGGGGAATAGAGTCTGTGACTGATTTTACAAAGTTAGGAAGGAGCTTTAACTTGTGGCATTCCTTGTCAAACAAAATTTAATGATTATTAGAGATGCTGAAATAGAAATGGGGCAAACAGAATTTTTATTTGGAGAAATTTCCCCCAAAGCTATTAAACACCAATTTCACAAAGAAACTAGAAGGACTTTTAATTGCCTCTGGACTCATTCTGCCAGTGCTAAGGTGCCTTTAAAAATTAAAATAGTACCCAGTAAGAGGCTATTCTGAAAGTAGAAGAAGTCACTTAAGAGGAAAAAATCTTCCCTCATATCTGTGCTATTTGTGATTTGTGATATCTTAGTTATAGGACGTGGCACAGTAACAAAACTCCCTTGACCTAATGTCCAACATTTCCCAAGTAATCTAAGTATTCTAACCTCTCAGCCCTCACCCGACGTGCCCACTCACTCTAATCATCTCTGCTCCTGCGGTCTTCCAAGTCCTGTCTCGCTTACTGTCATCTGAGGTAATTTTCAATTTTTATGTGGTTGCCTGTCTCCCTCCTACATGACTGCCCATGGACGCATGCGCGCGCGCGCACACACACGCACACACACGCGCACACACACACGAGATTTTATCTTCTTTTAGCTCTTTCTCTCCTCTCTGCAGTTTCATAGTAAAGATCAGAAGATAGCTGGGCTGTTTTGTGGATGTGGAGGGAGGAGATAATTGAGGATTAAAATTGACTACTCCTCACCTTCTAGATGTAGATTTTTTTATCTGCTTGTAGGAGATGGTTAAGGTTTACTCCGCTAGTAAGGAGTTATTTTCAGGAGTCCAGAGGATTTTCCAACAGGAGTGGGTTGGACTGTTGCTGAAGCAGTGGAGATTACAAGAAACCTGGGGCGGGTGTTTGTAGTGCTGACCTCTAAGCACGCAACCACATGTTAGCTGTGGCCTTGCTCTCCGGTTTCTAAAGCTAAGCTATTTCTACATCTGGTGGGTACATCACTGTTTAAAAAATAGGCTAAAAATTTGAGAATAACTGCATCCTTGACAAGATGTATCCTTTTCTAAGGAGAAATGCTGCAGCTGTCTAACAAAGAATTACAACACTCCACAGCTGTCTGGGCAGGAAATGAAGAAAATTATCCTGGCTATCTCAAAATGCATGTTTGGGGGATGGAGGAGGGTTTAAGAGTTGCCATAGACTATTCTGGAATTAGGGCTGTGAGCCTGCCTGATGAATGTTATCTCATATTACAGGGTTCTTGGCCATCAGATTTCAAGTAGCGTTAACAATTTTGAACTACCTAAAATCAAACAGCACACTTACATAGATTCCAGATAAAGAATTAAAGTGAAAAATATGTCTATTTTTTACAGCAACCAGGTTTCCCATCTTCCTCTTCCCATCCAGTGAATAAATTACATTAAAAAAATTAATATCCAGGGCGCCTAGGTGGCTCAGTCGGTTAAGCGTCCGATTTCAGCTCAAGTCATGATCTCACGCTTGTGAGTTCGAGCCCTGCATTGTGCTCTGTGCTAACAGCTCAGAGCCTGGAGCCTGCTTCAGATTCTGTGTCCCTCTCTCACTCTGCCCCTCACCTACTCATGCCTTGTCTCTCCCTCTCTCTTAAGAATAAATAAAACATTAAAAAATTATTAAAAATTAATACCCGAGTTATGTCAAAGTCAAATGTGAGGAAGCTACGACTACAGGAATATCATATAATAATCATTGTTTCAGAACACAACTGTTCATATTTTTGCCAAGAATGTGGTCATTGGATGACTGTTTATTGAATGGCCGTTTTGTGTGTCCTCCATACTACTTTACAAAGGTGCGTTTCCCGAGCACAGCTAAGAGCACTCTTCTCCCCTAGAAACCATCAGTGCCCCCCACCATTGTCCATAGCAGTGCTTCTCAAACCATAATGTACATATGAATCACCTAGCAATCATGTAAAAATGCAGATTCTGAGGCTGTTGGCCTAGGGCGGAGCCTGGGCTTCTGCATGTCTAACAAGTTTCCCGGTGTTCCTGAGGCTTCTTTTCCTTTAGCCACAGTTTGATTAGCAAGGGTCAATGGGATAGGCCTGGCGACAGCAGCAACGTGCACTTACTTTCCAACCATCTTCCCAGGCTAACTGACCTGTATTTTCTTGACTCTCCAAAGTCATTCTATTCTCTGGTCCTTTCTGGGCTACTTTTGTTTTTCCAGATATATACACATTTTCTTTTATGCTTTGAGATGTTAGTCCTTATCAACATCTTACTTGCCTTTATTAACGCAAGGAGCCCATATTTTCCACAAGCCCTTTTCAGACTTTCCCTGACTGACTGTTCTTTCCCTGCCCTGCTCTCCTCTTGCATTTTGGTTGAAAATTGATTTTCCAACATACTGCTGTCTGTCAGACTATCCTTATTGGTTGTGTATCTGTCTTTCCCAATGAACTATGAACTCTGGTGGACAGCGATCTCATTCTATACATCTCTGCCTTTTCTGCAGCATTTTGCACAATTCCTTCAGAGAACAGGTGCCAGTAAAAGTTTTCTGAAATGGAATAAAATTCACAAATTGTGTAAAATCACTTTGCTATATGGTTTTCTCTTGAATAGCTGAACCTCACCAGCATTCAGGTAAATCTCTTCACTGTTCTTTCCTGAGAGGGTATGTCTTACTCCTTGGTAGTTACAGGATCACTCCTGGGTGTTTTTTGAAAAGGTTTTGATTTAGAGGATCTGTGTATGTGACTATGTGGGCTAAGCTTCTTAAAGGGGCGACTCAGCTGAGAATCACAAAAGAAAGCTGAGGCTGCTTCCTTTGCCAACCATACAAGCTGGTTTTTATTGTTGCTAATGAGAGGCACTTGTGTTGACTGTCTAACAGAAAGTATCTTAATCCTTTCTCATTAGACTTCTAAAATTAGCCTTGTTTTGCCCTGCATGTAGAATCCTGAGATGTGCTACCTTTCCAGTGTTTTAGGTGGGATGACTGGAAATTTGAAGGTCCATGCCTACAGTCTGGAAGGATATTCCTAGCTGGGCTTATTAATCTATAAGCTTTCAGAGTGACCTAGGCTCTGATTTTGGTACTGCAGTGTGTTAGCGTTGCTATCTTGAACACCTTATTTAGCCAATTTGATCCTCAGTTTTCTCATCTCGTAATGGGGTAAATCATACCCGCTTGAGGAATTATTGGCATTAAATGGAAGAACATGTATCAATTGCTATGTGCACAGGCATGCAACAAAATAGAGGGTGTTATTATAATGAGCTTCCTAACATACCATCGGTGCTTAAAGTCCTTCGTCCATGTTTAACGAACACATCTCAGCTGTTAAAAGTTGGGGATGAGACAGGCGCTCCTGTCTGAAGCATCCAAGTTCTTCTTTTTATAGATTCCTGAACACTATTGTGCCCTATCACTGGCCCTTTCTAGTGGCAGAAGCAATATGTCATTGGTGACTTGATTACATTCCAAGTCCATTGAAATTGGGACTTTTTAATCTCCTCTGGATCATGGATTCATTTCAAAATCTCATGAAAGCTATTAACCTTCTCCTAACAAAAAAACTGCATGTATTCATGCAATTTTGCTTTTATCTTCTGGGGGGGTTGATGAATTCCAGGATAAAAACCACTGGTTCCTGGATCTGCATATAAACTTCTGGTTCCTCGTGAGGCAAAAAGCCAAGAATAACACAACAAAGTTCTATTGGCACAATAGAAGACCAGGAAGTTTAGGGAAAAATCACCCAACCATCCCCCAATTCATTTTCCTTGCTCAGGACAACCTAGAACAAAGATGGCTACTTGAAGTGGGGAAGGGAGTGGTCTGATAACCATGTTTAAAATTATATCTTGTGTTGAGAATTATCATCAAACATATGTGGTATAAAATGTTTCTGATATAAAATGGTATCAATAAGCTTTGCAGTGAAAGTGAATAATAACCCAAGTTAGAAAATCGCTTCTGTTTTAGACATAGAAAGGAAGTTGCCCAAGCAGCAAGGTACACTGTTCACCATTTGTCTTGGTCCAGGTTGTAGATCTGTGCGCAGGCTGACTTGCATTAATAAACATTAACACAGTGAATGTGGAAACATGTCCAGGCCTTGCTCATCAGTTCCCATCCTCATACTTCCTGAGTAGGTTGGGAAATGTGGAAAGACAGCATGAATTCAATTTAACAGTCCAGTAAGTGCCAAAGAAATGATCACATCTCTGAAGCTAAGTGTTTCAAACAAGATTTTTCAGATGGTAAAGAAAAGACAAATCACTTGTTTAGTAAACAGCAAACACTTTATACATTAATCATCTACCAGACATTAAGTATAATCAAAGGTTCCGTTTTAGTTCAAATACAACTTATGTTCCCTAATTAATTACTTACAGGACTATGTAGTTTGCATTTTTAAGTGAATTTTCTGCTTCCCAGATGTCTTCTTACAGGGACGCTGTGACCCTTCATAGAGAGGCTGGTTCTCTTATCACAGTGTTTTCAAGGCCTCTTGGGGTGTAGAAAAACATAGTTTAAGTACCACCTGCCATGTTGGACCCAGTAAGGAATTTGTGAAGTTAGAATGCAGTTCCTGCGTTTAAGTAGGTTATATTCTTGGCAAAGAGGCTGCAAATTGAGATGATGTAATTCAAATTTGATTTTTTCCAGAGAAACATTATAATGGAGTTATCTTCCTGACCAAGTGTCCAGTCTTAGTGGATTCACAGAAATGAGGCTATCGTACTAGTAAGGAACCTCAAAGATAATCTGGGTCAATCCTCTTTCTTCAGCCAGAAAAGCATTATTCTCACTGTTCAGAAGAGACAAGGAAAATTCATTTAGAAGCTAAGTGTTCTGCTAATATGCCAACTAGAGGTGGGACTTTGGAGGATGAGGGAAGGATCTAGAACTGTTGGGAACCATTCTGAGCCCACTAGTCGAGAAAACTCCTGGTGAGGTTAAAGCAAGTTTGCACGGTCTCTTGCCAATCAGATGACGACCGATATCCACCCCCCCTCAATTATTTCTGCTTGAGCACTGACCCCTAGGGTACCTTGTTGATCAATACCGGGAGTGACTTGTCCCCTTATTCTGGCCCTGGTATGATGATTGCACCTTGTGAAGGAACTTATTGTGGGAACTTCTTCTTTTGATTATGGGAACAGACATCGTGTCTCTAGCAGGTCCTGTTTCCCTCCATACTTTCCCTTGAGCTATGAACAGGCTAATGACCCTTACTCATAAAAGATTCACCTTTACATGTACAATTCTGTTTCTACCATTGCGTTAGTCCAAGATGTTCATACAGCTCAACATGTAAATCAACTAACCAAAAATGTCTCTCATGCCCTAGCTATTCAAGAAATCATAAAAGTAGACACAAAGGTAAATGCACTCGAAGAGGCTATTCTATGTATTGGAAATGAGCTAAACTCTTTAAAGGTATGGTTGGCTCTCCGGTGCAATAAAGTATATAACTGGAAAATCAAGTCTTGCCCGGAGACAAAGAGCCTAACTTAGAGAGAAGGAACAGATAAGGGCAGAAGATAAGTTACTGCATACACCTTTGCTAACTGATGGTGTATAGCAGCCCCTTCCCTAAGGCCTACTTTCCACAAACCCCTTCCCTTACCCTGGCAGCTGTGATGAGGATGGATAAGAGTATCTACAAACCTATGACTTAATCTTAGCGTTATTAAAATGTGAACACCTTGTTATTTTCTTAGTTACTCAACCTCACTGTAATTGGGGCAGTTCTGCAAGAAGACTTCTGTAAAACCTGTTTCTGTGCATTTTCCAAAAACATCTTATCACAGAGAACTATCCATTGTAAAAATTCCATTTCCTGATGCCATGTTAACATTTGACCTATAAATAAAGACACCAAAACCGACAGGACAGAGATGCCTGCCTGGTGGTCAGAAAGGATCTCGGGCCTCTCTCACCCCTCCCTCGCCAACACCGTCCATCCTTCAGGGAACCCTGGACCTGCTGGAGCCGGCCTCCGGCATAGAACAGCACTGGCCAATAGAGTTTTCTGCAATAATAAAAATGATCTATATCTGCACTGCTCAGTTAAGTAGTCACTAGCCCCATGTGGCTATTCAGTTCTTAAATGTAGCTAGTGTGATGAGGAAACTGAATTTTCAATGGTATATAATTGTAATTAATTTAAATTTAAATATAAGTACCATGTGTGAATAGCACAGGTACATTAAACTGAATTTCAGGTCTTTTGAAAGGCAGGGACTAGGTGGCAAAGTAAAAACTATAGCCAACAGAATAAAATCTGATGAGATAACTACCTCTCTGACTGAATTGGTTATTTTATAATGAAGTTTAGGGATCATCAATCTGCTGGTCAATACCAAGGAATTTTAGTAGTTTATAGCATGATAAAGTCTCAGAGCCATTTAACACATTTTATAGTACAGGAAAGAAAAGATACACGACGAATCCTAAGGGCATGGCCAAGTACCAAATCAAACATTTAGACTTAGGACAAGAAGCAAATGCTATAACTCATGATAGAGTTAGGAGTATTTTAAAGAAAAATGCCCTAAGGATAATGGAGAAAGTTACCATGAAAAATGGTGGAATATATTCGGAAAAACAAATCCAAAAATGGTTTTGACTATGGACCTAGCCATAGGTCTAGAGGCAAAAAACTATGCTTCTTGTAATTCTTTCCACTAATTTGATTTTACTTTCAATTTAACATATCTACTTAGAAAAATCATAGGAAAAAGCATGAGACAGGTCTTGTTACAAATTTGTAAGCGTGCATCACAATATTGGTAACTCTAAGTACAAAGCTCACTAGAATTTTCTCATCTTACATGATGAACTTCATGTCCATTAAACAGCAGCTCCCAGTTTTCCTCTCCTCCCAGCTCCTGGCAATCACTCTTCTACTTTCTGCTTTGATGAGTTTGACTACTTAGTTACTTCATATAAATAGAATCATGCAGTATTTATCCTTTTGGGACTTGCTTATTTTAATTAGCACAGTGTCCTCAAGGTTCATCCATTGTTGTTGCATACGACAGTGTTTCCTTACTTTTTAAAGCCTGAATAATCTTCCGTGGTACATATAAATCATGTTATTTATTCATCGGTCAGTGAACACTGAGATTGCTTCCACATCTTGGCTATTTCAAACAATGTTGAAGTACACATGGGAGTGCATGCATCTCTTTGGAGATCCTCATTTCCATTTTTTTGATAAATACTCACAAGTGGGATGGCAGGATCATGTAGTTCTATTTTTAATTTTTAAAATTAAACCTCCCAACTGTTTTCCATAGTGGCTGTGCCATTTTACACTCCTAAGAATGTTAGGGTTCCAATTTCTCCACATCCTCATCAACACTTCTTATTTTCTATTTTATTTACAACTTATTTTTATATGGCCATTCTAACAAGTTTAAGGTGATATCTTATTGTGAGTTTGATTTGCATTTCTCTAATGATTACTGATCTGATGTTGAACATCTTTCCATGAACCTGTTAGCCCTCTGTATGTCTTCTTTGGAGAAATGCCTATTTCAGTCTTTTGCCCATTTTTAAATTATTTGTTTTCTGCTACTGAGTTGTGAGAATTCTCAAATTTTTGGATATGAAACCCTTATGAGATACACACTTTGCATATTTTCTCCCATTCCTTAAGTTGCCTTTTTACTCTATTGTTTTCCTCACCGTACAGAGAATTTTCATTTTTCTTATTTATTTTTGCTGGTGTTGCCAATGCTTTCGGTGTCATATCTGGTAAATCATTGTCAAGATCAATGTCATGAAGTCTCCCCCCTATGCTTTCTTCTAGGAGTTTTACAGTTTCAATTCCTTGCATTTAAGACTTTAATCCATTTAGAGTTGATCTTTGTGATGGTATAAGGGTCCAATTTCATTGTTTTGCATGTGGATGTACAGTTTTCTCAACACCATTTTTTGATAAGATTATACATTCTCTATTGTGTATTTTTGGCACTCTTGTCAAAGACCAGTTGACCACATAGACAGGGATTTATTTTTGGGCTTTTTATTCTGTTTAATTGGTCTATTTATCTGTCTTTATGCAGTACCATAGTGGTTTAATTCATCTTACTGTAGCTTTGTAATATGTTTAGAAATGAGGAATTGTGAGGCCTTTAGCTTTGTTTTTTCTCAAGATTATTTTGGCTACTTGGAGTCCTTTGTGGTTTCATATGAATTTTAGGATTGTTTTTCTTTCTTTCTATTTCTGTAAAAATAATACCATTGGGATTTTTATAGAGATTGCATTCTATCTATAGACCACTTTGGGTAGTAGGGGACATTTTATCAATACTGTCTTTCCATCTACAAAATTGGAATGTCTTCCCATTTACTTACATCTTATTTAATTTCTTTCAGCAATGTTTTATAGTTTCAGTGTACAGGTCTTTTACCTGATTGGTTAAGTTTAATCTTAAGTATTTTATTCATTTTGATGCTACTGTAAATGTAATAACCTTCCTTTAAAATTTTTTTAAATGTTTATTTTTGAGAGAGAGAGAGAGACAGAGTATAAATGAGGTGGGAGCAGAGAGAGAGAGAGGGAGACACAGAATCCCTAGCATTCTCCACGCTCTGAGCTGTCAGCACAGAGCCCAACAGAGGGCTTGAACTCATAAACCATGAGATCATGACCTGAGCCAAAGTCAGATGCTTAACCTGAGCCACCCAGGTACCTCTGTAATTACTCTCTTAATTTCCTTTTGGATTATTCATTGTTAGTGTATAAAACACAACTAATTTTTATTTGTTAATTTTGTAGCTTACAACCTTGGTGAATTCATTTACTAGTCCTAACTTTGTGTGTGTGGAATCTTTAGGGTTTTTTTTTTTCGTTTTTTTTTTAAAACATATAGGATCATGTCATCTTCCTTTCTGATTTGGATGACATTTGTTTCTCTTGCTTCATTGCTCTGGTTTAGAACTTCCAGTACTTTATTGAGTAGAAGCAGTGAGTGTGGGCATCCTTGTCTTATGTCTGATCTCAGAGGAAAAGCTTTGAGCTTTTCACTGTTGGGTATGAAGTTAGCTGTGGACTTTTCACATATGGCTTTTATTATGCAGAGGTACGTTCCCTATATTCCTAGCTTATTGAATTTTTTTTAAGAAGAAAGGGTGCTAAATTTTATCAAATGTTTTTCCTGCACCTATTAAGATGTGAATTTTATTTTTTTGATTTTATGTGATTTTTATTCTTTCCTCTGTTAATATGATGTATCACATTAACTGATTTTCCTATGTTGAGCCATACTTGCATGGATGTTAATTCTTTAGCTGTTTGGTAAAATTTACCAGTGATGTCATCTGCTCTTGGACTTTCCTTTTTTGGGGAGGGTTTTGACTACTGATTCAATCTCCTTACTAGTTATGGGTCTGTTTAAATTTTCTATTTCTGCATGAGTCAGTCTTGGTACGTTGTATGTGTCTAGGAATTTATCAGTTTCTTTAAAGTTATCCAATTTGTTAGTTTATAACTGGTTATAGTTGTCTCATAATCTTTTTTATTTCTGTGGCATCAGTTATTAATGTCTTTTTTCTTTTTTTTAATTTGTATCTTTCCTCTTTTTCTGAGTCCAGCTAAAGATTTGTCAATTTTGTTGATCCTTTTTAAAAAAAAAAAAATCCTTAGTTTTGTTAACTTTTAAAACTATTTTCTCTTCTCTATTTCTGCTCTAATCTGATC